>NC_064811.1:165399868-165486158 GCF_023721935.1 Panthera uncia | reverse complement strand
GGGGGGGGGGGGGAGCAGAGAGGTAGGGTGACATAGGCGCCCCAGCAAGTTTTTCTTAGAATAGTACTATCAAATAAAAGTTTCTGTGATAAAAGAAATACTTTACCTGCACTGTGCAATATGGTAGTCACTAGCCACATGAGGCTAGTGGGTACTAGAAATGTGGTCAACGTGAATGAAGAACTAAATTTTTAAATTAATTAAATTTAAATAGCAACATGTGGGTAGCAGTTATCATTTTAGTCAGTGTAGTAGAGATATCAGAATGCCACTGTCAACAAAAAGTATAGTCTGATCTGGTCCCTATCAAACTGGCCTTGGGTTAAAACCATGCTGGGCCATTCCCTCCACTTCCCAAAAGTCAGGCAATAGATATGAAGGGACAAATACCCCAACAGTCTGCAAACCTTTTCGGTAAAGGGCCAAATAGTATTTTAGGCTTTGTGGTCCAGTAAGTCAAAAGGTCTCTGTCGCAACTATTCAGCTCTGCCACTGTAGCATAAAAATAGCCATAGTCGGAGCGCCTGGGTGGCTCAGTCGGTTGAGTGTCCGACTTTGGCTCAGGTCATGATCTTGTGGTTTGTGGGTTCCAGCCCCGCGTTGGGCTCTGTGCTGACAGCTCAGAACCTGGAGCCTGCTTCAGATTCTGTCTCCCTCTCTCTCTGCCCCTCCCCCACTCACACTGTCTCTCTCTCCTTCAAAAATAAACATTATAAAAAATATTTTTTTAAATAGCCATAGTCAATTTGTTAAAGAACTTGCACAGCTATGTTCCAATAAAACTTTTATTTAAGAACACTGAAATTCAAATTTCATATAATTGTATTGTGTGCCATGAAATATTACTTAGATTTTTTTCAAGCATCAAAAAAACGTTAAAAACTTTCTTTACTTCTCAGGCCATACAAAAACAGGCTGTGTGGGGCCAAACTACCAGCCTGGTTTGCAAACCTCTGAAATACCTGAAGAGTCAGGGAGTGCAATGAAGAGATACTCAATCCCCTTAGTTACTGAGGAAATGCTAGCTGAAACCACAGTAAGATCTCACTATAGAATGGCAATATCAAAGGTTGAAGACATGTAACACTTGGAATTCTTAGGCACTGCAGTGAGAAAGTAAAATGGGAGTCACCTGAGAACACTGACAGTTTCTTTAAGAAATTAAATATACCATAGGACCTAGCCATTCCTTTCCTAGGTACTGAACTCAAGAGAAATGAAAACTTATGTCTACATAAAAACTTGTATGTGAATATTTATAGCCCTTTTATTCAGAGGGACTTAAACTGGAAACAACCCAAATATCTCCCCCCAGGTGTGAATGTATATATAAAATGTGATACATTCATACAATGGAATACTATTCAGCAACAAAAAGTAGCCAGCTACTGATACTACCCAATAACCCGAATGAATCTCAAAATCACATGCTGAGTGAAAGACTTAAGAAACAAGAGTACAGGGGCGCCTGGGTGGCTCAGTCGGTTAAGCGGCCGACTTCGGCTCAGGTCATGATCTCGCGGTCCGTGAGTTCGAGCCCCGCGTCGGGCTGTGTGCTGACAGCTCAGAGCCTGGAGCCTGTTTCAGATTCTGTGTCTCCCTCTCTCTGACCCTCCCCCGTTCATGCTCTGTCTCTCTCTGTCTCAAAAATAAATGAACGTTAAAAAAAAAAATTAAAAAAAAAAAAAAGAAACGAGTACACAGTAAGTCTACTACATAAAATTCCATTAAATGCAAACTAATTTGTGGAACAGAAAGCAGATCAGGGTTGCTTGGGGCTGAGGGTTGGGGAAAGGATAGATGGCAGAGTTAGGAGGAAATGTTGTGTATTCTGATCTTGGTGAAGGAGTCATAGGTATGTGTTTGTACACCTTAGATGCATGCAATTTACTGAACACATAAAGATGATTTAAAGGAAAATCTGATTCTACTGGCATCAGATTTACACATAGCAATCTTTATGAATTGATATATTCACTTTTTATTTTTAAAAATAATTTTAATAATTTTAAATAATTTTTTAAATAATTTAAATAATTTTATTTTTAATAATTTTTTGAATAATTATTTTTAAATAATAAATTTTTAAATAATTGTTTAAATTTAAGGAGTTGAGTAAGCAAGGGATAGATACAAAATTAGTTTGAAGTCTCACACTATCATCATTTCTTATGGGAAATGTGCCTCTTGTACCTCCAAGGCACATTAATAGTAACCCAAATCAAAAAACTTTGAGGAAAGGTTTTAGGAATTCTGTGAGCCGAAACCTTTCCTGTTTACAACACTCTGCTCTCCCTGTTTGGAACACAGATTTTAAGTTAGACTACAATGCAGAATTCCAAGAATTAGTAAATAATCTTTTACCTTACAACAGTTTTTCATTTGTAACACCTTTGGGATAATGTCTTTATTTTAAATACACCCTGTTGCTCAGATTCAATTTGTTTAAAAACACTTCATTACAGGTCTTTTGAAAGCTGGATGAAACTTGCTCATCTCTACAACGTTATCAGTTTAAAATATTAAGAATAAAGAAAAAAAGGTCCCATATCCCAGTAAGTTTTCTTTATTCTTTCAAATTCTTGGGTATTCCTCAGACTAGTTTTTCTTTTTTTAAGTTTCTTTATTTATTTTTGAGAGAGAGGGAGGGAGGAAGGGAGGAAAGGAGAGAGAATGAGAGTGGGGGAGGGGCAGAGAGAGAGAGGGAGACATAGAATCCAAAGCAGGCTCCAGGCTCTAAGCTGTCACACAGAGCCTGACACGGGACTCCAACCCATGAACCTTGAGATCATGACCTGAGCTGAAGTCAGATGCCTAACCCACTGAGACACCAAGTGCCCCTCCTCAGACCAGTTGTTGATAAGACCATGACCTTACAGGGATTCCTCAGATGGGTCAATGATAAGCTGATGATTAAAAAAAAAAATCATCTACTAACACAAAACAAATAATGTTTTATTTTTTTTTTTAAATTTTAAAAAAATGTTTAACCTTTATTGATCTTTGAGACAGAGAGAGAGAGAGTGAGAGAGAGAGAGCATGAATGGGGGAAGGTTCAGAGAGAGAGGGAGAGACAGAATCTGAAACAGGCTTCAGGCTCTGAGCTGTCAGCACAGAGCCTGACTTGGGGCTCGAACGGACTGTGAGATCATGACCTGAGCCGAAGTCGGACGCTCAACCGACTGAGCCACCCAGGCGCCCCGCGCCCCGTAACAAATAATGTTTTAAATAATTTGTGGCCACACCTTGGGCAAAATTTGGATGAATTTTTTTCAGCCAAGTACAGACATGTGAAATATACATCTGGCTTCCCAGATTCTTTTCAGAGAAAACTATTCTGTTACAGCTTCCTAAAGTCAAATTAATTTCATGCTTGACTTTAGACCATGTCCTTTTGGGAGAAATAAAACACCAAAATTCAGGAGCCAGTGGAGGTGAATGAGGTTAAAAACCTAAGCCCTGAAATGATTTCTGC
Organism: Panthera uncia; assembly: GCF_023721935.1. Classification (NCBI taxonomy): domain Eukaryota; kingdom Metazoa; phylum Chordata; class Mammalia; order Carnivora; family Felidae; genus Panthera; species Panthera uncia. Next base: position 165,482,683 of record NC_064811.1, on the reverse strand, counting down.
CAAACTTAAGACACATACTTTCAAAACTCTGCAAAGAATTCTAAAGAGAACTGAAATATATCCTTTTAAAAACCCTGTTTTTCGCTTTCCTGGACTTAAACACAACCCTTTTAACTGTACAGCTGACTCAAGCATTAGGGAAAAATGTCTAGCATTAACTCTCTCAATTCAGAGACTACATACTTCAAGTACTATGACTTACCATACAAAGTATCAAGGAGATCAGTATTTTTGTCCAAAACAAGTTCCTACGCTTAAAAGTTAAAAGGCCACCATAGCTAGAAGATTACAACTTCCTGAAGTAGCACAAGGGATATTTCGTTAATCTAACTGGTTTCAGAGGTATTTATAGGAAAGCATTCGAATTGTTTTTCATCTAATTTTTATCTGAGAGGTTTAAATCAAGGGACTTAAAAAAAATTTTAATATTTTATTTATTTTTGAGAGAGACACAGAGTACTAGCGGAGGAGGGGCAGAGAGAGAGAGGGAGACACAGAATCCGAAGCAGGCTCCAGGCTCTGAGCTGTCAGCACAGAGCCCACGCGGGGCTCAAACTCATGAACCGTGAGATCACGACCTGAGCTGAAATCGGATGCTTAACCAACGAAGTCACTCAGACGCCCCTAAATCCAGGGCCTTGTAAGTGAGAATCAATTTTTAGTCTACTAGCATCAACATCTAACTAATAAGTGTCAATTTCTTGTCCCAAAATAAATGTTTTTCACTTATTGTCCAACTAAAAGACCTCTTTACTTATTATTTGAGGCATAATAGAGCTCAATTTGTGAAAAGTGTCAGAGTTCTTCAGTTCCTAAGAAATACTCTAGGAGTTTAAAAAATGGGGGGTAAGGGTAGAGGAAGACATATTTAAGACAGATGAAATGGCCAATGTTTATAGCAGCACTCTCAACAATAGCCAAATTATGGAAAGAGCCTAAATGTCCATCAACTGATGAATGGATAAAGAAATTGTGGTTTATATACACAATGGAATACTACATGGCAATGAGAAAAAATGAAATATGGCCTTTTGTAGCAACGTGGATGGAACTGGAGAGTGTGATGCTAAGTGAAATAAGCCATACAGAGAAAGACAGATACCATATGGTTTCACTCTTATGTGGATCCTGAGAAACGTAACAGAAACCCATGGGGGAGGGGAAGGGAAAAAAAAAAAAAAAAGAGGTTAGAGTGGGAGAGAGCCAAAGCATAAGAGACTTAAAAACTGAGAACAAACTGAGGGTTGATGGGGGGTGGGAGGGAGGGGAGGGTGGGTGATGGGTATTGAGGAGGGCACCTTTTGGGATGAGCACTGGGTGTTGTATGGAAACCAATTTGACAGTAAATTTCATATATTAAAAAAAAAAAAAAGATGAAATGGAAATGTTAGTATGAACATAAATGTTTTAGGAAAACTCACGATACTGTAAATATGAATTAGGAACATGGTGGTTTATTTGGGAGAGAATGGTAAGGATGATAACTGGAAATTCTAGCCAGAATGCTGGCAAGTGTAAAAGACTGAACAGATCACCTAATCCAGGCTCAAAGAGACTAAATGAGTTGCTCAATTAAATGGCACAAAAGGACTTAGCAGGATGCCTGGCTAAGAGATGCTCAATCAACGTTGGCACCTCCCTCTACCCTCCCCCAACCAAGATCCCACACCACTTAAGTTTCACAATAACTATCACCTAAATCTTCCAACAGTTCTCCAGTCTTCACAGACACCAGGGCCTTTCACCAGCCTCTATCAAGGAAAATTCCATTACTGCCATCTCTACAATATCCACCTTAGAGAGTTGCTATAAGCATTACATGAGATCATGTAAAGTGGCAAGCAGCTGAGTCCAATAAATGCTAGCATAAAGGTTCCATGTCTGCCTTCTCTCAAACACATCCTTTCCACATATGGTAGTAAATGTGTGAGTGCGAGTGCGCATGAATATTTAGGAAGGGGTGAAGAGCCAGGGATGCAAATATGACATACTTTAAGACCCAGTTTTTGACAATTCTCCTCCTTTCCCCAGGATTTTTATATGCTCCCTGGGTACCAATCTCATTCCATTGCGAATTCCCTGCTTTAGTCACTATAAACGGGAGGGGTGAACTCAGATGTACTGGAATGGGGGAAAAGTAAGGGGAGTGGTAGTCCCCACATTCAAGGACATGTTGAGAAAACCATGGTTTCATTACAAATTCACAACTCAATACCCTGAACTTGGTATTACTTCCCCAATTAAAATGCAAGGCCCCTGAAAATAAGATACCACACCTTGTACTTCCTTCCATGTATCCACATAGTATTAAGAACAGGACATTAGCAGATGCTTAATAGTCACTACTAATCAGCCTCAAGAATGCAATATTTAAAAATTCGATCTGTATGTAACACTCCAGGAACACATACTGTGACCCTGAACTATCCTTTCACATGGGTCAAAAGAGAAACACTTATAAATTAGTTTCTCAAAAAAATGTGGTAAGCATTTTTATTTAAAACAAATTTATCTTTAAATTCTAGTTCTAAGGTTCATGAATGGCCTGAAACTGCAGGCAAATTTTTGTGTAGGTATGTTTTTCCTCCCTGTAGAGCACACAGCTTCCATCATTCTTAATAAACAAAAACAAAACCAAAAAACAACCCAAAAACCAAACTCCCCCCGAAAGCTAAAGAACCACTGCTCTCTACTGTTTTCCCTGGCTTTAAAGTTCAAGCTATCATAGATAGGCCTTACTCAACTTGAGTTCTAAAATCATATTAAAAAATCAAATGACAGGGTAGTAGTTACCCTTAGGAAGATGGATGTGTGGGTGGTTTTGAGGGGGCATCAGAGGGACTTCTCAGGCACTGATTATATTATGGATGTGGATGCTGGCTACACGAGTATTCACTTTCTGAAAACTCATCAAGCTGAACACATGATTTTTCTACCTGTCAAAAGGCATATTTCACTACAGGTTAAAAAAAAACAACACCACAGTAACAAAGATGGGTTATTTATACAAAGCAGACATTACATATCGTAAAAAGTGAAGTCCTTAAAAATAATGTGCCAGGAGAGGCCCCTGTGAAACCTCTAGAAAACAGCCAGTGAGGAGCACAGTGGCCCTTAGTCCAATAGCCTGCAAGAAACTAATTGGGCCCTGTCAGTGATCACAGGAGTAAGCTTGAAAGCAGATTCTCCATCCTCAGTCAAGCCTTGAGATTAACTGCAGCCCCAGTTGACAGCCCCACTGTGAAGGACCCTAAACTAGAAGGGTCTAGGTAAACCACTTCCTGATTCCTGACTCTGAGAAAACCTGTGGGATATGTTTGGTGTTTAAAAAAAAGATGATGCAGTTTCTAAACACTACCTTCCTTATACACATTGAAGTGAACAAAGTAGTCTCAGTGGTTGCACCTACTGGGACATTAGCTTATTGGTTTAAATTGGCAATATTTCCTTCTTGAAAAGCTGTGGTACAATATTGCTTTCAAAACCCAAGCAAGAAAAAAGAAAATACAGCTGGTGATTATGAACATCAATTTTTGCATCAAATGGAAGTTAATCTGTCTTTAAGATACAGAACAGGGATCTTCTCAATGCTTCTTTCTTCTACCTCCACCTAAATTAGAGATTCCATTACAATAATATGTTTTGTGTTTTACTGCACAAGTGTTTGAATAATAACACATGCATATCTTAAATTTTTTGAAGGCTTTTCTCATAAGAGAAAATATACTAAGGTCAGAATTATCAAGTAACTATAAATATGTTCTAAAATATACACATATTATTTGTATAAATCCACAAAAGAGGGAGATGCAGTGAATGAGGGAATGTAGCTATTCCACTATCATCCAACACAAATGTAGCATATTTTGAAATCAGTGTATTAGTTCTTATATCTGTACTTTTGAATCCTGCCCAAAGAGAGCATCAGAATTTGACATTTCAGCAGTCCTGTGTCTTTCTCAGCTCTGAATTATCTGCAGTGCACAATACAGCAAAGGGCCTTGTACACATTAAGCTTTATGGTATCACTGAAAAAAAGTTGCAGAAGTTACTGAGTTTTTCCATTTAAAATTCTTGAAGTGTATGAACTACCTTCTCAAAATGGACTACCCATAGCTCCATTTCCTTGCATATTTTTAAAAGCTGAAAATACAACTATTAACTTTGCTATAATCAGGCCAAATAAACCTTTGCACTGTTAAAGTTTTAACCTACCAGTTGTAACAATTCTTCTACGTGACTCCCTAAAGTTACACCAGTTGTCAATATTTAATTACTCAGCCTTAAATTTAAAATATAATGACTATCTGAGGGGCACCTAGGGGGCTCAGTCAGATAAGAGTCTGACTTCAGCTCAGGTCATGATCTCGTGGTTTGTGAGTTGAAGCTGTGCGTGGGGCTCTGTGCTGACAGCTCAGAGCCTGGAGCCTGCTTCGGATTCTGTGCCTCCCTCTCTCTTTGCTCCTCCCCCACACATGCTCTGTCTCTGTCTCTCTCAAAAATAAATAAACATTAAAAAAAATAATAAAATAAAATGACTATCTGAAAACAGTATCTTCTGTTATTACATAGTCATAATGCAGAGTTCAGTAAATCATACTTTAAGACTGTGTGTGAGGCCCAGCATAACAATAAATCCAACAAAATCCCAGAACTATTCTTCATTTATACTATCTTATAATAATTATTATATATTTAATATACTTACATACTTGAAAGCATATATGTTATATATAATATTATATGTTCTTTCCTTTTCCTTCAAGATCCTGAACACCAGCGAGCACTATCAAAGCTAACATCTGATTCTTCTTAGTCTTTTTCATTATCACCCCTGTACACTAAGAGCTGTCTTCTTTTTGTATTAACTAGCTAGGTAACTGAAGATACTGAATCCTCATTAATTTTATCTAACATTATTTTTAAAAAAAGGGAAGGGAGCAACTGAAGATAAATACAAATGAGTTTGCTTTTTTTTTTTTTAACAATTTTCTGTAATCACTGCTTGCATGGCATTAGATAAGATCATCAAAGAAAAAGGAATCCATCACAGTAGGTTGATTGCTTATAGCTACTCTTCTAAAAAGGCTTGACTATGACATTGACAGAGTTAAAAGACAGATCGAATATTATAATTTTCTCATTTCTAATGTTTTGTGACACTTAAATCTTCCATAAAACACCAATCAGAAGAGACGCTCAGGACTCCAGCCTGAGAATCATATGACACTTGCTTAGTGTCAGTAAAAACAAAAACAACAACAAAAACAACAACAAAAACTACAAAACTGCTCACCCTGGTGGTTCAGAAAAGTACTAGACATAAAATGACTCAACTATTTAGTAGTACATAGGAAACTTTCATATAATCACTGTCTTGAACCTGTAATAGGCTCCTTTTTAAACTTCATGTTCCAGGAGTGTTAGGAGAGAAGTACCCCTCAATGAATTTCAGAATTGTCTTTCATCCTTTCATTCCATACCAGGGAAAGAGCATCTTTTTCTTGGGAAAGTTTTCTACTACAATAAAGTATCAGGCTAAAATCTGTGAGTTTCCAACACTAAAACTAATTTAGTTGTCTAACAAAGAAAAGCAAAGTGCCCCATTCTAGAAAGAGAAAAAAAATCTCTCACAAACTTATTCTGTTGCAATAAAGATCACTAATTCAGAGAACAACACACTACAACTCTTAAAAGTAAAAGAAAACACTGGCTGGCATACCCCTCTTTGTTTTGAAAAGTTAATAAATTTTATTTAGATAGATTCTTATTCTTGGGTGGATGGGAGAAAAATATCACCTTACTAAAAATAGGGTAGACCCTCCTTTGAGCCAAAAATACTAGGAAGATTACTTTGATGCACCTTAACTTTTGTGAGAAATGCCAGCCTTTCCGGTTCAAGATGTGGGCCAGATCATATTAAGAGATCCTTCTTACAGGAGACAGACCAGATGTATATTCATAAAAGTAAACTGACTTCCTTTGCTTTCCAAAGGAAGCATCCAAAGCATCATTCAGACAGGCTATCTATTCAAACCATGTTTTGGAATGTTCTGGACACTATTTTATCCCCCAGAAGATAAGAACACTAGACTCAAAGTCAAATGCCTTTGGTCAACTTGACTTTAAGTAAATCTCATATCAGTTCTATAGTTTGGTTTGCCTTTATTTAACAAGATAAATACTTCTTACCTACCTACACTTTTAGGATGGAAAAAAATTTTTTTTTTTTTAAAATCACATAAAATTCTTATTGTTTCGTAGCAATGGTTGCTATAAAATTCAAGATGCTACACTATTACTACCATTATCACCTTGTATCAAGTTTTACTGCTATTTCTGAATTAGGTCATGATACTGGCTTTAAAACACAAATCTTGTGGTCCTCCATCTGTGGTTGCAATTTTTAATAATTCTGTCCTGATAACTTGCCCCTCATAGACCAAAGACCTACTCCACTGATTCCTGGACTTGAAAATTAGTGCCTTCTCTAATTAAACAGACAGATATCACACCACTCTAGCTTCTTGTAGACATTATATCAGGAATAAGATCATTCTTTGTACTTGAGAAATGATACTTTATAGTGTGCAAAATAGGGCGACACTTCTTATGCTCTCTATACTTCCCACAACACAAAATCTGTGCAGTTACCTAGAAAATCTGAAGGCTTCTGACAACAGACTTATATCAATAACTGTCATAAAAATATCAGATCTAGAGCATAGAGAGGAAAAACTTTATCGAGTTTGCAAGAAATAACCCTGCCCTCCTCCAGCGACTATTAGGTTTGGTGTGTGCTGTCCTTTCCTAGGGCCTGTGCCCTGTCTTTGAAGAAAAGTGGCTTGGGCCCAAAGCAAGCCCGGGCCAGCTCTTGAGCCTGATCAAGACCCTCCACAGCAACGTCTGCACCCAACATTACATCTCTCATTTCAGACACACCCCCTCCACCCCGCGTTTCATAGGAGGTGTGGGCACTCAACTCCTTCACTATGGATGGGGGACAGGAGGGCGGGCGGGCCCAGGCCTGAGCACCCATTTTGGAGGACCGGGGCGCTCGGTCCCATAGGCTGTACGATTAGGAGTGTGGGAGCGAAGGGCGTATCCGTGAGAGGGGGAAGAAGGTCGGGGGGGGGGGGGTTGTCTCTTATATTCGGGGGCGTGAAGAGGAAGGCGGCGGGAAATACTCGGGAGAGCCAGGTTTGTCAATGTGAGGTTTTCTTTTTGTTATTTGTTTAGGGCTGGCGGATGTAATGGGGAAGACCCCTCAGTCCACAGCCGACAAGGGGGTCTCCCTCCCTAACCCGTCTTGGGAGGCAAGAGGACTTGAGGAAGGCCTCCTCCCAGCGGGAAGACAGTGACTGATAAGCGATGTAAGCTGTGCGCGCCGGGGCACGGATTCCTGCACCTCCAGCCCCGCGCGAGAGGCGTGGGACCGGGTGGGAGGGGATGGAGGAGGCCCCCGGCCCAGGAGGCGGGAAAGGCCCCGGAGCTCCGGGACGGGCGGCGGCTCCGGAACCCCGAGTGGCGGTGGCGCGGGCCTGGCGAGCCCCGAGCCGGCTCGAGCCCTTTGGGCCGCGTGCACCCCCCACTCCCCACTCTCCGCGGCCGCCGCCTCCCCCCCGCAGCTCCTCTCACCTGCACATGATCCGCCATTTTGCTCCATTCATGCTCCTCTCCGGCCCCCCCTCCCCCCCAGCGCGCACCTCGGCCGGGGCCGCTGCCGCCGCCGCCGCCGTCGCCGCTGCGCCTGCGCGCTGGGGGCTCGTCGCGCTACGCTCGCGGCGTAGTGCTGCTCGGCTGCGCAGGCCCCGGCGGCCGGGGCCGCGGTTGGAGAATGCGCAGCGCCGTTGGGACGGCGTAAAGGCGCGGGCAACGTCAGCGGCCCGGAGACGCTGGGGGTGGGAAGAAGGAGCGGGCTGGGGGAGCGCGAAGGGAGGGGGAGCCGGGGGAACAAAGCTTTGTTTACATGGTTTTTAAAGGGGCCGCGCTTGCTCCGGCGGATGGGCGGGCGGTCGGGCGCTGGAGCGGGAGTTGGGGGTGCCTGCTGCTTGGCGGCTTGGTGAGGGCTCCAGGAGGGGGGCTGGGACCAGTCCCCGCCCAGAACCTACCACCTGGTGGAGTCCTCTCATCTCCAGTGTTCTTTTGATTTGCCCCTGGACGCCCCCATCCCCCGCCACCGCTCAGCTGCTCTGACAACACGCCCTGGAGGGGTCTTCCGTGCTCCCACAGCCGGTATCCCCCCACTTAGGGTGTCTACATTATTCTTTACTTTCCAGTGAACTGCCAAACTCGACCGAATTTATGTCTGTGTCTTTCTAGCTTTCTGCTCCAGTGGGCGAGGGACATTGCTCTCTGATCCTGGGTTACCAGCAACTCAAATAGTGACCTCCTTGTTTTCTTGTCTGTCCTTTTCTCCTCCATAAACATTCATGGAGATAACCGCCAAATGGTGGTGACAATGGAAACGTGCAGAAGGCACAGTTCCAATCTTCACAAATAGATTATTATGTTAACCGGTACTCTAGGCTGCCTCCTGAGAGGGGTCAGATGCTGGGAAAGGTGGAGGTGGTGGGGAGAGATAAAGGGGCTTTAGGACCCGAGGGCTCAGTCTGACTGAGATAGCCATCTCCTTGGGTCAGATCAGGTCATTCTCTGCCTGCTGAGGCCAATTTCATTCTTTTCCACAAGGAATTATCAGTGTTAGATAATGCTAGTTTCTGTTTTCCATTGGAGTTCACTCTGGCTTCCAATCAAGGCCCCCAGATTAGATTTTCACTGGATTCTGAGAGTACTGGTTGTTTAAAGTTTATATTGACTGGGAGCTAACACCTGAAATCAGAATGAAAATGGTAGTGAATTACTTTCTGTCGTGGATAGAGTAGACTGGTGCTCACCATTCATTTCAACCTGGGTCCTCCTGGTGTATCCTGGTTTGCAGAGGTAGGACACCTAAAAACTACATTACCCAGACTTCCTTGCAGCCAGGGTTCTGTATGCAAGACTGCCTCTGCCAATTAGATTCACTGGGAGAAGATTTTGGAGGCAGAAGTGAGGCAGAAGCTTTTGACTGTTGCTTCTGGCAAGCCTAACCCCTGGAATGTTTTGTGTTGTGCTGTGTGTTCCAGTGTCCAATCATAAGCCTCCTGAATGTACTGAACAGGGATGGTGAGTCAGGGGCTTCCTGACCTTGGCATAGCAGCTGCAGTGGTATATTCTTGGAGTCACAATTGCAGGGGCAGTCTTCCAAGTCCTTACTTGCCTGATTGGGTGGGAGTAACAGCTTTCTGTGGGCCAGGCCCCCATCCACTCCCCCACCAGTCCTCCTTCCCACACTTAGTTCTCCCTCTCTCCTCCTTTTGTCAATAAATGGTACCACCCTTTACCCAGTTGCTCAGCTAAAAACCCAGGAATTATCTTGATTCCTAGCGTCTCAACAGTTCCCCACATCCAATCCACTTGCAAGTCCCATTTAATCTACATTTAACACATGCCCAAATCTGGCCACTTCTTTTCATCTCTACTGCTAACACTCCGGTCCAAGCTACACCACATTTTTCTTGAGGTCCGGTAATAGATTCCGAACTAGTTTCCTTGCTTCCTGTCTTGCCCTGTGATAGCCTATTTTCCATACAGTGGCAGAATGTTATTTTATTTTACTTTTTAATGTTCATTTATTTTTGAGACAGAAGAGAGCGTGCGCGAGAGCGAGCGAGCGAGCGAGAGAATGTGAGCAGGGGAGGGGCAGAGAGAGATGGAGACACAGAATCCAAAGCAGGCTCCAGGCTTTGAGCTGTCAGCACAGAACCTGACATGGGGCTCGAACCCATGAATAGTGAGATCATGATCTGAGCTGAAGTCCAACGCTTAACTGACTGAGCCACCCAGGTGCCCCATGCAGAACATTATTTTAAAATAATAAATTAGGGGTACCTGGGTGGCTCAGTGGGTTAAGCATCTGACTTTGGCTCGGGTCATGATCTCACCATTTGTGAGTTCAAGCCCTGCATTGCGCTCTGTGCTGACAGCTCAGAGCCTGGAGCTTGCTTCAGATTCTGTGTCTTCTCTCTCTGCCCCTCCCCCACTCATGCACACACGCTCTCTCTCTCTCTCTCTCTCTCTCTCTCTCTCTCTCAAAAATAAATAAAGATTAAAAAAAGCTTAAAATAAAAATAAAATAATACATTTAGATCATTATTCGCATGCTTAAAAATCCATAAGTAGTCTCCGTCGCATTTAGACCGCATTCCAAATCTTTGCTGTGGCCCAAGAAGCCACATGATCTGATCTTATCTCTACCATGTTCCCTCTTGTTAACAATGCTCTGGTCATTCTGGCCTTCTTGAGGCTCCTCACATTTAGGGTGTTCCTGTCTCAGGGCCTTTGCATTTGATGTAAATTCTGCCTGGAATATTTTTCCAAATCTTTTAAGTGGCTAGTTCCCTGCTATCATTGACTTCTTAGTTCTGTTGTTATCTCCTCAGAGAGGCTTTTCTTACTACTCCACTGAAAGTTGTCCTCTGCCCCGATCCCTGTCATACTTGTAGCATTGATCACTGTTCAAAGCTATTTACTTGCATACTATTTTCACCATCAGGGTCTCCAATTAGAAAGTAACCACAATGGGTGTGCCTGGGTGGCTCAGTCAGTTGAGCATCCAACTTTTGATTTTGGCTCAGGTCATGATCCCATGGCTGTGAGATCGAGCCCCTCAGCATGGAGCCTGCTTAAGATTCTTTCTCACAAGCATCCACTTGTGTGCGCTTTCTCTCTCTAAACAAACAAACAAACAAACAAACAAAACATGAAACAGGGATTCTGTCTTGTTTATGCTGTGTCCCTAGTATCTCTCTGTACATAATAGATGCTCAATAAATAATCTGAGTTAATTAATTTATTTATGTCTCTGTCTCATTCTGTGGTGTGTGTGGGTTCATATCAGAACACACAGCATTTGAAATGTTATGTCAATGTTAAGTAACATGATTGTATTCTATTATAAGCCCTTCTCAGAGAGTTTCCAGCATTGGGTCTCTCTTTACTTGTACCAGGAGAAGTGAAATCCTACTTAATGGAGAAAGGGAAGGACTAGGAACAAAACTTGAGAGACTGGTCTTGTGCTCCCTTCTCCACACTCAGGAACCACTGGGGTCAGATCTTTCATGACCCCAGGTCACTTATTTCTTTCCTCAGTTCTCCATGCCTCTCAAGCTTGTGCCAACTCCATGCCCATTGTACACTACTTCTTTCCTGCTGTGTGCCCAGCACTACCCCTGGGGTAGCTGCCCCACCTGTCCATTGCTTGGGACTCATCTAATCTGCAAGCCTGCCCAAGGAATCATACACAGTCTCTGCTTCTTCCTTCCTTTTTTTTTTTTTGCCCCCAAAGATAAGCTCCCAAGCCCTTTTGTGTTAAGGATTTAGTTGCCAATCACTGGTGAGAATGATAACCAAAAGTGGCAAAGTTCTTGGAACTGTGTTCTCTGACCTGCATGGTTCCTAACCCCTGTTCCCAGTGTAAAGGAAAGGATTCCCTGGCTTATATTGAGGCACAGGTGAGGTGTGGTGTCCCTTCATTTCCAATAAAAGCAAAGAGGAGCCAAGGAGCATTCCAAACCCCACTTGTGCCTCAGCATAAACCACTGAGACTCTCCCCCTTATGGTGGTTTCTCTTCCCATCATTGGTGCCTGGTAACCTAAGGGCCTCTAATTTTCTGCCCCTCTGCTGTGTCTGGAGCTATGTCTTCTGGGTCTCTGCTCACAGCATTCGCCTGTGGCCAGCAGAAAGTAATGGGGTTCATACTTCCACTGCAGGGACCCCACAAGTCCACCAGGAAAAGTGGAAGTCCCTTAAAGTGTGTCACTCATAGTACACTCCTGCTGTTCCAGCTGTTCCATCTTCTGCAGACAACAGCCATAGAATTTTTGCATCTACCAGAGGCAAGGGATGGCATGTGGTTGTCTGGAATACCTGGGGCTCAGGCCTCCAGGTTTAAAAAGCTTTCAAGTAATCTGGTAAGCTCGGGTGCCCCCCTGTGGTTCTGAGTAGAATGTGTCCAATTTGCCTTAGGGAAAGGTGATCAGAGTAAGGCAGGGGAGGGATATCCTGTTACCCTGTTTCTCAAACTGAGATCTGGCCCACCTGCCAGCTGTATCAGCATCTCTGGTCTCACTCCAGACTTGCTGTATCAGAATCTGCACTTTTAACAGGATCTGCACATTAATGTTGGAAAGGCATGGCTCTGGCAGCCTCCAGGATGGCCCTGAACACTCTGCTTTTCTCATCTCATAAGGAGATGCTGATGGCCAAAGACCAAACGGCTCCTAGGAAACACTGCCTTTCCTTAGGGACTGGAGAGATGGAGTAGACCCTGCCCCATTTCCATACTCCTAACCACTTCCCAAGGAGCTTTTCATACACCAGCATCCTTGGTTTTCCCTTGATCTCTGGATCAACCTGTTCAAATCCAGGCAACAGGGCTGAGTGCCGTGAGCTTTACGTGACTCAGCCCTCTCCTCCCAGAGCTCATAACATTCATCTTTCAAAGCTGTTTTGGAAAAGCGCACGGCATTTACAGCAGATGGCCTAAGCAGTGCATTGCTCTGTTCTCCTTCCCAAGGCAAACAAACCCCTGTGGTAGAGAAAATGACCCAATTATATAAGCACCCATTATGGGGTTACCCCAAGAGTGCTGGTCTAATTCTCTGGTTCCCCAACATTTCTGCACCATGCCCCATCAGATTGCTTCTCTAAACCATCTGGTTCTAAGTTAAATATTCTCTGGGAACCTTAGATTTCCCCAAAGCAGTGTATCTTCTTGCATGGAGTCTGGATTCCATTTAGGTGCCAGCAATAAAAAGACCATCAGAATAAAAATCAGGAGCCCTGGTGCTTTCTCCTGTCCCCACCAGTCCTGTGACTTCAGAAGAGTCTCAAACAGGTGGGTTCATACCCGCATTCCCTTTTCCAGGGGTAGATATTATGGCTGGTGACCATTATATGCCTGGAAGCTTTAGTAACTAAGGAGCATTTTTGTTTTGGCAACTATAAAGCTTTTTTTTTTTTTTTTTAAATATAAGAGATTGCTATTGTAACTTAAAAACACAATCAGATAATCTCCAGATGAAACTCTAGTGCCTTTATAATGCTCACAAAGGCTGGAAAGAAGGTGAACTCCAACCAGTTGGATGGGCTCTGGGAACATAGCAAGCTTCAAGGTGGGGATGTTCATGTTTCTAGAATCCCAAGAAGGTGTTGTAAGTGTGTGGTGTTGACTGGGGCAGGGAGTGCTCCCCTCAGAGTGAAACACAGTTGCAGCTGTGTGTGAAAGTGGTGAGATCTGTCTGATGTGTCCTGTGTGCTGGGTGGGTGTATGTGTGGCTAAGCTCTTTTTTACTGAGCTGAGAGACCTGGGTTCCGGTTGGTGGCCTTGAACACCTTCCTCAGATCTTCCTGAGCCTCCATCCAGTCATTTTTAAATTAGGGACTTAGCCTGGTTGATTTCTAAGTTTTCTTCCAGCTATGTCATGCTGAACATCCAGCTTGTGTGTGAGGGCCTTTTGCTACTGGTTTTACTGTTGAACTTGGTTCTGGGTCTCTTTGTTGCTATAGGTCAGCCCTTCCTTGTTTGGTTTGACTCCCCGGCCAGGTTCTGTTCCTGAGTTGTTGCTGGCTGAAAAGCTGGAAATTGGCTTTTTGGAAATTATCTTACTCAATGAAAATGCAGGAAGCTTGTGCATGAAACTCACTCGGCAAACACACACACACACACACACACACACACACACACAGCAAGAAACCACAGGGCCTATTGGTTTGGGTTTGTCATCATCGAGCAGACAAGAACATTGCAGAAAACTCTAGGCAGAGAGGAAATGAACTAGGGGGAACCCACGGCAGGGAGGAGGGAAAGAGGGCGGGCGTGGAAGGAGAGAACTGAAGTGCTGGGGCACCGTCATGGTGAGAGGATGGAAGAAGTGGCAGTGAAGCAGGGCCCCCTGTATCTTCTGCAGCAGCAGACTTTTGGAAAGGTAAGGGCAAGGCTGGGCTGGGACTGGGTAGAGGGGCTGGGGGGGTTGCTGCTAGAAATTCCCGGGGATGAGAGGGAGCCCCCGAATGTTCCAAAACCTGTATGGGAAGGTGGGGACTGTGCCACTCCCCACATTAGACCCTTAGCAGCCACTGGCTTCCCCAAACAGGCCCCAAGCTGAGTTCTTTGCAAATGGCTGTTCGCCAGTGGGGAGGAGGGTACATGAGGGCTCTGACTCCATTTCTTGCCTCTGAGGCTCTGTGGTAACATGGGGATGCTTTGGGAGGGAATGGAGGGCAAGGTGGGGGGATAATTTGACATTGCTGTGGAAGTTCCTTCTCCCTTTCCTGCCCCAGTGGGATGAGTTTGGCTGGTGTCAAGCTTGAGCCGGGGTCTCTGTGGCCAGCCTCCTTTTCCTTCCTTGGCCTCCTCGAATGAGGAAGTCCTCTGTCCCTCTGCTGACCTGCACAAGGGCTTCTCTGTCTCTCTCATGACCCAACCTGTCAAGGGGTGAAGCAGGAAGGTTCCATAGGGTTGATTGAAGTTTCTGGCACAGTGTTTTCTGTGGGGCCTCACACAGAGAGAATGATGAGCTCTGGTCTCGGCCCTCATGCCACCCTCTCATCTCTCCTCTGGGCTTCAGGGACTCACAGGCGTTTTGCCTCTGGACTCGGATATTGGTTGGGCCTGCCTTGCAGTCTGTCCCCATGGGGCTCCCTTCTGACTCTGCTTTTCCACTCGCTGTCACTGCAGGCCTCTTTCTCGGCCGTGTGGGGCGGGTCTCCAATGCTCACTAATTCCTAAGGCTCCTGTTATCCCCTCTGACTCCTTGGGTCTATTGTGATCTTCACCTCTCTCTCTGACCCGAGTGCTGCCCCACGCCCTCTCCCTTGGTTCCTCGTCTCCCCATTGATCACTATCTCTCCATCTCTGGGTGGCTCCCTCCCCGCACCTCACCTGCCATGCGTCTGGGTTCAGAAATGGCGCCGGTTTGGGGCTATGCTGTATGGAGAGTCAGGCTGCGCCTTGGCCCGGTTGGAGCTCCAGGAGGGCCCTGAGAAGCCACGCCGGGGAGAGGCCGCCAGGAGGGTGATCCGCCTCAGTGACTGCCTACGGGTGGCTGAGGCTGGCGGGGAGGCCAGCAGCCCCCGGGACACCAGCGCCTTCTTCCTGGAGACCAAGGAACGCCTGTACCTGCTGGCAGCCCCCGCTGCAGAGCGCAGTGACTGGATGCAGGCCATCTGCCTCTTGGCCTTCCCTGTGAGTCATCCAGTGATGCAGAAAAGGCAGGGGCATGCAGGTGGGAGTGGGGGCACTCGGTACTTGCTGTGGGCAGGTGTTCTAAGAGCCAAGGTCAGGATGTTGGGGGCGGTTCCTGGCGGGGCGGGGGGTGGGGGGCCCAATCCAGAATGCAGACAGGGACAGCAGGCTGAGTGTGCTCTGGAGGGAGTCCTGGGCCACAGGTGGGGCTTGGCATTGGTGACAGTGGTGAGACCTTGGCCTCCTCCTCAGGGCCAGAGGAAGGAGCTGCTGGGGCCGACGAGGAAGGGCAGCTGGCCCTGCATGGAGGAGAATGAACTGTACAGCAGCACGACTGCAGGTGAGGGGCTGCCTCCCCTCCTGGGGCGCCCTCCCCAGGGTGTGGTGGGGAGGAGCTGTGGGCTGGCGGCTGGCCGCCTCTGAGTCTTCCTGCCCTGTGGTTGCCCCCAACCCCGACCAGTCCCCTTATCGGCTTCTCTGCATCGTTTCCGGGAGTGGCCTGAGGTGGGGGAGCCTGGACTGCCTCCAGCATCAGGCCTCCCCCACCCCCTCCCCATCCCCCTGTGGCTCATTCCCTCTTGCCCAGGCCCTGATGGTGGGAGAGGGCAAGGCTGGGGGATCCAGTGAAGGTGCTGCTTTTGAACTCTCTGTCCTGGGGACCTGAGAGAGTGTCTGAGAAGGTTTTAGTTTTATGGATTTAAAGTGTCCTGTGGCAGTGGAACTTTCTGCTGACGAAGCAGTCCCTTTTTGTGATGTGTCTAGCCCACTGACTTGGGCGTGTGCGGGGAGCAGATGGGCACAGGGTGACATTCAAGCTCCACCTCACAGAGGGCACTGGATGACGTCAGCAGTGGGTGGGTTGGCTGCAAGCTGGGAGGGTAAGGTCGGCTGCACCTGCAGCTGTGATAGCAGGACTTGGGGAGGAGGCTGGGTAAGGGCAGGAGATTAGATGGGGAAGACAAGGCTGTGACTCTGGCAACAGGGACAGGAAGGATGTGGGCACAAGGTCGGGGTGCATGTGGCCAGGGCACGATGCTGACTAGGGTAGGAGGTGGAGGTACCTGCATTTTGGGGAATATGACCTGTCACAGGGCAGCTCAGCCTCCAAGATGCAGGCTGCAGGGTCAGGAGGCACATGGATAATGTGTTTTCTGGAGTCTTCTGGCATGCTTATTTAGAGCAGAGTTGAGGCAGGCCATCTGTTTCCCATGAACTGCCTGATCCACCTCCCCTCTCTGCCCCCCCCCAGCGGCCCCCCGCAAGGAGTTCTCTGTGACAATGAGACCCACAGAAGCCAGCGAGAGGTGCCGGCTCCGGGGATCCTATACCCTGCGGGCTGGAGAGAGTGCACTGGAGCTGTGGGGTGGCCCTGAGCTGGGCACCAAGTTGTATGAGTGGCCTTACAGGTTCCTGAGGCGCTTTGGGCGGGACAAGGTGAGCAGGGGCTGCCTGTGAGAGAGGAGATTGTCAGGGAGAGGACAAAGGGGCCCTCAAAGGAAGAGAGCATGGGAGGAGGAAGGGAAGACAGATAAAAACCAGCAGAAGAAAACAGCCAGTGGGGAGAGAGCCAGGGGAAGGAGAGGGAAGGGGGAGTGGGTGGGGACTAGAAGAACCAGAGAACAGGAAGAGGTAGGGAGGTCAGAGGAGTAAACAGGGGCTGGTGTTATTGAGAATGAATATATACCAACCTCCACACTTGAATGGATGGCAGGGAGAAGGAAGGGACAGGAGAGAGGGCTTTGCTTGTTAAGGAAAAAACCCAGAGGGATGGTTCACCCCCCTCTGGGTTTTTTCCTTAACAACTTGGGGAGAAGCTCTCATGGTTCTTGTGGAAGGAAGTCGGAAGTGACAGGTTTGTGGTTGGGAGCTGGGTCTGGGAGAAGGGACTCTACTGTGTGGACTGGCCAATAATCTCCCTTTCCCTTCCACCCAGGTAACCTTTTCCTTTGAGGCAGGCCGGCGTTGTGTCTCTGGAGAGGGCAATTTTGAGTTTGAAACTCGGCAAGGCAATGAGATCTTCTTGGCTCTGGAAGAGGCCATCTCTGCCCAGAAGAACAGTGCCCCTCCTGGGCCCCAAACCCAGCCAGCCACAGTCCCTGCGGTGCTGCCCCGGCCAGAAAGCCCCTACTCCCGGCCCCACGACTCACTGCCATCTCCGTCACCTACCACTCCAGTCCCCACCACCCGGCCGCGGGGCCCAGAGGGGGAATATGCGGTGCCCTTCGATGCAGTAGCTCGTAACCTGGGGAAAAGCTTCAGGGGTATCCTGGCGGTTCCTCCCCAGTCCCCAGTGGACCCTCTGTATGACAGCATTGAGGAGCATCCGGCCCCACAGCCCGACCACATATACGATGAGCCTGAGGGAGTGGCTGCCCTGTCCCTGTATGACAGCCCACAGGAGCCCCAGGGTGAAGCCTGGAGGAGGCAGGCCTCAGCTCACAGGGACACCAGCAGCCTCCAGCATGTCTACCCAGCAGGGCAAGACTTTTCTGCGTCTGGCTGGCCACAGGGAACGGAGTATGACAATGTTGTACTTAAGAAAGGCGCTAAGTGATGGGGGGCAGGGGAGATGTTGACCTTATCGAATGCCGGTGCTGAAGCTATCTTGTGCTCGCTGGGGCACCAGTCAGAGGCCAGTGTGAAGGAGTGGGAGGACGACCACAGGCCTCCCTTCTAGTTTCTTCAGGTTACTTCTCCTGGCCACTGCACTCCAGGAACTTCCCTCTGCTCCTTCCGGAACACTTGCCTTGGCCTGCCCTAGTCTGGTCTGAGGAATTGTCCCTCCCAGGGCCTGCTGTGTGAGTCATCCTCCCAAAGCAGGAAGGGGGCCCTAAAGAGACACACCCTCCTCCTACCCCTTTTCCACTTCCTCTTCTGTCTTTCCTAAAGGAAGCTTGGGCATTTAGGGCAGAGGACAAAAGGATGTCAGCAAATTGCCCTGGTTTCTTGCCTTATACAGGCATCTTCCCTGCTGACGTCCCCTTCAGGGGACCACCCCGGCTCCAGGCACTGGGACGATGGCTGCAGCTTTATGTAGGTTTTAGACTTCTCTGTGGCATTAAACACATCTGGAATATTTCTGTGTGGCATAAGTGCTGTGGGATGGGGATGGGAGAGCCACAGCCCTCTTGGAGACATATGCTTCAGTTGACCACCATGGACACCTTCTGTCCTAGCAGCAAGATCTTCTCTGGGTCTAAGCTGGGTCCCAAGCATCTGTCCACAGAGTGTGTGTGTGTGTGTGTGTGTGTGGGGGGGGGTGGTCTGTGAAAGTCGGGGCACTTTGGGAAAGAGGTTCAAGCATCTCTAACCCTTTGCCAGCTTCGAGTCAACACCAGGAAAGTAGTGGGGAAGCAGAATGTATGTGTGAAGAGCTGGACTGGAGGATGGGAAGAGTAGGCACTTACTGGACCTCTTATGCACTACAAGTGAGACTAACAAGCTGTGTGGCCTTGGATTGATCCCTTGCCTTCCTAAGACTTGCCTTCTTTGTTCACTATGTAGCGTTCTGAGAAGGCTCCCTGCTCTGTAATTCTCCATAGACCCTCAGTATCAGGTCTATCACTTCTCTACAGGTCAGCTTCTATGCCCTGTGCCCTCACCCCGCCCCCCCCCATCAACACCTGCTTTTGGTCCATGTCTATGTCATGTCATGTCATGTCAATACATTTCTGCTACCAGCCAGTTCAGCCAATGTTATAGAGCATTGCAGGGCTCTAGACTGCCCTGGCCTCAGGATGCCAACATCCCAGAGCAGGCTGAGACAAAAGCACAGATGTCTGTTACAAGACATTGCATTACATTAGTGCTGCAAGAGGTGAATCAGGGTCCTGGGGGCCAGAGAGGACAACTGTTCACTGGAGACATCTAAAGAAAGATTTCATCTGGAATGTGGATCTTCAAGGGTGGAATTTGATGAAGATTAAGGAGTGTGTGTAGAGCATTGTGGGTAGATCAATGAGCATGAGTGAAAGTGTGGGGGAAGGTATGGATGTGCTCAGAAAAGAGTTCCACATTCAGAGTATAGGGAACATGTGGCCATCTAGCTGGGAGGGCAGGTTCCAACCATGTTGTGTGTGTGTGTGTGTGTGTGAGGGGGGTGACAGAGGGAGGGGGAACGACAAGACTTTTGAGCAGAGAGTCCCATAAGAGCTGTGCATTAGGGCAATAACTCCACCATCCCTGTGGGAAATGGACTGGGGATAGGATGGTTTGGGGCTGAGTTGGAAGGAGAAATTCAGAAAAGATTGGATTCAAAAGATGTTGAGGTAGGGCCTACAGACCTTGGAGTAATATTGGGTATGGAACTCAGAGAAATAGAGTTTCTGGAAAGATTCAGGTTTGGGGAAGAAGGCGAGCTTCATTTCTGACATGTAGAGGTTAAGATGGCTTTACTGCACCCAGCTAGAAGAGTCCTGAAAGCAGTTGGAAGGGAGCTCCAAGGCGCAGGAGGGAAATGAGATAGAGCTTCTCAGTTGCATTGTGATCTAAGTTTTCTCTCAAACCATGCCTTTGCCCCTTGTTAAAGGAAGTTGAGCCAGTGGGTGAGCAGGCTAGAGAGAGTAGCAGGTGGGCTTCCTGGAGCCCTGCCTCTTTTGTGCCAAAGGGCTGTCCCTATTGCCATCATCCAATACCAGCATCAGAATAAATTTGAGGCAGGCAGGAATGCTTAAGGCCTTTAAGGGATTCGATCGCACCCCTCTCCAGGCCAGGGACAGGAGTTGGGGGGCTCTTAGGCAAGGATGCCATATTTGTAATTTCCTTCAGGTAGCCCTTGAGGTGGACGTCCCAGCTCAGCCCACCAGGGGGCAGTGTTACCCTGTGGAAAAGGCCACTGGGGGCTTAGCTGCTGCCAGGTGTGGGGGCTTGGTCCCGAAGGAGGGAACTTACATGTTTGCTACCCAGAAGATTGGAGGATAGCTTGAGGAATCGTCATGTAGGAGCTTGCCCCTTCAGATGCTCAAATCCCACCTGGAGCCCTGTGGACCCTGCCTCCTAGAAGTGTGGGACCCTAAGCTGAAAATTGCCCCCTCCCGCCTCTTTCCTCTCCTTGGAGATCCAGGGACTTGTGAGTTTTGTTCTGATGCTAGCTTTGCTCAAAAGGGAAGTGGTAGATTGGGGCCCTAGGGAAAGGAGGTGTGAGGGCTGGGAGGGCGGGGCAAGTGGAGCATTTGGGGAAGTTGGCAGGGGTAATGAAAGTCCTCGAGGCAGTTGTTAAGGACAAAGACCATGCTATCTGCGTCCCTCTCAGAAGGCATGACCAGGTGGGTGGGTCCTCCTACAGAGAACTGTGTCAATGCCAGCGCAGCCAGCCTCAACCGTACTGTCGCTTGTGACATGTGCATCATCCCTTAGTCCACACCACATACTGGCCCCACCTAGAGCTGGGAGCTGGGGGGAATGACAGACTCATCCCCCCCCCCCCTTGCAGAGCCCACGCACAGAATAGTTATTCAGGAGATGGTTAATAAGGGGATTAATGGCCAGATGAGCCTTAGGAATCCATCTCAAACAGAAGCACAGAGGTAAAGCCCTCCTTGAAGTGTTTCTATGCCAGCCTGGCTGTCAAAGGCAAATTCATAGGTGAGGAAACAGACTGGTCTCCAGGGGACAGGGCCATGTAAGACCAAGTGACAGTTCTATAAGAAAGGTTCTCTTGGCTCCAGGGTCTGCTACCTGGCAGCCGTTATGATACCAGGAGATGCTCTGCTGTGACCAGGACACTTAGAAACTTCTTATATTTGCTCATCATTATGCAGAGGTGACATCAGGGCAGATGAGAATGGCATTATGAGTGGTGCCCAGCATAGAGATGTGTACACAGATTCATATAACTGCATGTACCCACACAAGCATAGTATATAATTCTTCCTGTTTCTTTTCTTCTCTCTCTTGCCTCCCTTTGTATTCTCTTTTTTTGAGAGCATGAGTGGTGTGTGTGTGTGTGTGTGTGTGTGTGTGCCTGTGGTCTACACTGTAAGCCTGCTCTCAGGCTCATGGTGGGGGTATCCAGGGCCCCTGGTGAGTTCCCACCTTGCAGCTTCAGAATATACCAAGGTCCAGATTGCCTGGGCCTCTCTGCTCGCTCAGATTCCTCCCTAATGGCTATACTCAAGCTGTTGCTGCCACCACCTTTCAGCCGTGATGCTAACTAGCCTCCTGCCTCCTGCCTCCTAGGCACTGATTCAATTAGCCAAGGTGCCCACCTTCTGCAAAGGCCATTTATAAAATCAGCTGGGACAGCTGGAGACCTCAGGGAGGGCAGGGCTGAGAAGCAAGGGAGGAGGTAAGTGAGCTGAAAGAGGGAGGTAGAGGAATGGAGGGGGGTTCTGGGCAGGGGCATCTGATCTGATTAGGCATCAGGCTGGCTTCCCCTGGCCAGCAGCTGCACATCACTGCCCTGCTCCAATCCTCGGCTCCCAGGCCAATCCAATGCTGGCCAGCACAGAACAGGGCCCATCCATCTCCCTGCCCTGGCCAGCCGTGTCTCTCTCTTCCCTGCCTCTCTCTTACCTCTGCAGCCCTCTTCTTGACACTAGCTCCTGGATCCCTGGGCGAGACACAGGTAGCTGGTGAGTTCGGGAGGGGTTGCGGGTGGTGGAGCAGCAGGTTCTGAGGGATCTGGTCCGGAGCTGGTGTCCCAGAGCTGAGTTAAGTAATTTGGGGACCTGCACCCTGGGACAGGGTCAGCCTTCTGCTTTCAGAGAGAGCGGGGGAGGTTGGTGTGAAGGTGTGCCTGAAGGGGCGACAGCCATTGGGATAATAATAATGTTCTTGAGTTTGCACAGCATTTACAAACTACTTTGGGGGCAGTTTGGGGTAGTCGGTTAGGCACGCAGACTGCAGCCTGACTCCCTGCATTCAAATTCTGGCTCTGCTGCTTGCTAGCTATGTGTCTTTGGGCATCTGCTCTGACCACCTGTGTGCACATCTGTAAAATGGAGATATAATAATATGTTTCTCAGAGGTTTGTTGTGAAGACTAAGTGAGGGGACAGACACAGAGCTCCTAGAGCAGCGCCTGACACACACAGAGCTCCCGTGTTATCCACAATCTCATTTTACTTCCAATGGCACGGCAAGGCCGGTCGGGTAAAATGTGCCCAGTTCATACGCAAGGTAACAGAAGCACAGAGAAGCAGAGCCCCCTATCTCTGGGGGAATGAACCTGGGCTTTGTGGATGAGGGAAGACCTGGTTGGGGAGGAGAGCTAGGACTCTGATAGGAAGGAAGAATATTCAAGGAGAGGGGAGGGGAACAATGTCAAGGTCTTTCAGGACCTTTCTGCCCAGGGTAGGTGGCTCCTCCTGGGGGGACTTGGCCCACATGGGCAGAGCCGCACTTGCTGGCCCTATGATGCCCAGAAATGGGAGAGCTTGGAAGGGAGCTGCTTCATAGACTAGAAGGCTCTGGCTTGAGGCACAGCTGGAGGGCAGAAGCTGCAAGGATGTCTCCCCCTTTCATCTGAGCCCTGCACCCACTCATGGCCTGGCAGCTGGGACCCCAGGGCAGGGGCAGACTCCTTGCTGGGTAGGGGCACCTGGTGGCCTGGCTGGCATGGCCTGCCGACTGGTGTGATCAAAACACAGTTGTAGGGCTGCTGCCCGGCAGCCAGAAGAGGGGCTCTGGGAGGGGGAGGCTGAGGACAAGGTGGCAGAAAGGACAGAGACTCTGAAGGAGTTTGTCATCTTTCATACTGGGCTGCAGATGTCCAAAGGGCAGATTCATTCTTTATGTAATGTATTGTTGTACCCCCAGCACCTATGGCAAAGCCTGGCAATAAAGTAGGCACAGATAAGTATTTCTTGATGGAAAGAATGAAGCCCATTTTACTTGGGAGGATACAGGGGTCTCCAGTGTGAATGATTTGTGGAACTGTGGGACTCCCCACCAAGAAATATTTTCCCCGACTGACTTCAGGAATATCTCATCACTAGCCTTTTGGGTCCCCCCTTCCTCTCCTAGCAGGCCTCTTTTAAGATGCAAAGTGAAGGGGTGCCTGGGTGGCTCAGGTCAAGATCTCATGATTCCTGAGTTAGCACTGACAGTGCAGAGACTGCCTGAGATTCATTCTCTCTCTCTCTCTCCCTCTCTCTCTCTTTCCATGTGCCCCCCTCTACTCGCACGTGTGTGCGCTCTCCCTCTCATAAAATAAATAAACAAACTTAAAAAAATAAATAAAATGCAAAGTATAGTTGGGTGAGAGACTCAGGCCCCTACTGCTGGAGGCAGGAAGGAAGGGCTGAAGGTGAGAATGGTCCGACTCGGTCTAGAGTAAGGGGTTGGTGGGTGCTGCATCTCTGATGCTTCCTAGAAAGACTGTAGCCAGGTGTACAGATGCAGGGGGCACAGATAGCGCCCTGGGCTCAGGCCGTGCTTTCAGCAGGAACCCTGCTAGAAACCCTGCAGAAACCCTGACTAGGATAGTGAACTGACAGGTTTCCTCTGTTGATGCCCACCTGTCTTCCTGTGCTCATCTTGGCACCTCAGCCCCATTCTTCCACAGCTGGGCCCTCTGAGTGCCCTGGGAGCTGAGAAACCCCTCTCCTCTGACATTTCAAGGAACAGAATATCTGAGCCAGAAGGAGCGTTAGCAACCTTCTCGCCTGAGTCCTTGCCTTTCACTTAAGGAAACTGAGGTCAAGTTAACTTTTTATCCCTCCCAGAGGTATTTACATTTTATTAGAATTTGTTTATAGTTGTGCTTAATGCTAAGGAACAGATTGCTGATGCTGAGTCATGTGACACCCACAGGGAGACCCACCTAGTCTTTTAGGTGCATAGGGGAGGGACATAGTGGCAGGAATTCCTGGTTCCGCTTCTCTACTATCTCTGAGCAAAGCTGTTTTGCTTCTCCAATGTCACCCCTACAAGTCCCTGAGCAAATGCCCAGGGGTATGAGCCAGAGGCCCAGGTTAATTAAGGGCAGCTTAGACCAAGGCTGTTCATTTTCTGCTGGTTACCTCACTGATCCATATAGGAATGCTATGCGGTCATATTCTCCTTCTATTTTCCTCCAATAACAACCCCCCCCCCACTCCAAGTTCCTTGCCTGTGTTATCCTGGACCCTGATCCCCAGTGGCAGCTTTCCTCAGCCAGGTAGCAGCCAGCTCTGGGATCCCCGGTTCCTGTTTCCACCTGCAGACAGGAACGACTTGCTCCATGAGCAAGGATAGCATGGATTGGAGGGTTGGAGATGGAAGTAGGGGAGGAGATGGAGGCTGGAGAGGTAGATGGGATGGACCTGGCTGGACGGGAAGGTGGGGACATAAGAAGGAGCAAACAGAGATGGTGACCAGGCAAGGAACAGGAGGTTCCAGCAAGATGAGGAGGGGGGATCCTTAGGGAGCTTCGAGGAGAGCCATTGGGATGAGACCACTCTGCTGGTCACGAAGGAAGGAGAAGCCTCAAGAAGTGGTGGTTTGTGAAAAGCAGAGTGGTTACCAAAGCCAGGTTCCAGTTCTACCAGGTGCTTGGGAGGCTGGTTTGTCCCAGCCTGGGAATATGCCTGAGAACCAGTGAGAAAATTCCTCGTTCTCAAGGACTGTTGGCTGAGTTGGAGTGGGAACCTGGTGGGTGTGGGTGTTTAAGGTGGTGCTAGGGGAGGGCTTTAGGGGGTCAGGGGCGCATAGGCAGCCAGGTGGGTTCATCTGGGCCTGGTTGAGCATGGAGTAGGGTAATAGAGCACTGAGCAGGTCCCCTGGGAGGCTGGAGATGAGCCTGCAGGAAGTAAGAACTGGCATTTCGAGCCAGGCATCCAGTGTCTGGGGTCTGCAATGCCAGCTAAAGAACTGACCAGCCAAGCCCAGCCCGAACCTTAGGCAGAGGCTGGGCCACCTGTCTGCTGGCATCTGGACCCTCAAGCTTTGTCAGGTCCTGATAGACAACCTGTGTTCCCCTGGTACTTCTTTCTTGCTTGGCTGGCCCAGCACAAGTTCCTGCTTCCCAGTAGACAAAATAGTTACCTCCTTAAAAAAATAAGCAAGCAAGCAAACAAAAAACCTTTTGATTCCTTTGATGGTGATGGCAGTGAGGCCAGCAACAATACAGAGGGCTCTGTGCTTGGGGTATCTCTGCTTGTCCAGCATCTCTGTGCTTTTAACCTTGTATGTTCATGAGGGGGGGCAATGTGGGATACTAGACAGAACACTGAACTAGGAGCCCTGATCCCTACTCTGCCACTAACTGGCTATGGGATGCTAGGCAGGTCACTTTCCACTCTCTGGGCCTTGTTTATCTGCAAAATGATAAGGCTGGATTAGAAGAACTTTAAAGTTCCCATTAACTCTATAGTCCTTTGTTTTAGGGAAATTGCCCAGGACAGCAAGTCAGCAGAAATGACTTTGACAATATGGGTTCAAAATCTTAATTTAAACATATAGTGGGCCCACTGCTGGGGCTCAGACATGTTTGGAGAACTGGTAGGGTGGGTTCCATAGAATGAGAGACAGAGGGACTTCCTGGAAGAGAACTTACCATAATGGAAGGAGACAGCATTGCAGCATCTCTGTGCATGGTTGTACAGGTTGGGCAATGAACAATGCCAGAGGGTACCATTCATAATCAAGGCTCAGGTGAGCACGACAAGCTTGGCCAAGGAATAAAGCACAAGTTTTCAGGAGATGGGGTGTTTTGAGGACTGTATAACATCTACATGGCCACCATGCACAGTGCCACAGCCTGTGCACTGCATAAGTCTAAGGGTGCCATTCACATAGACCACAGTGGAGCTGTGCTTGGGTATATATCTCTCGGTCTTGTCTTTCAGTATCCCCTCTTTTCCTTGGAGCACTGGCTGTACCTTTGGGTATTTCCTGCAGTTGGGTTTGAGACAGGAAAGGGAAAGGGAGAGTTTCCTTGCTTTGCTCTAGGATGCCAAGTACTGTCAACAGATCCAAGGGTCTAGTTAGTGTCTTAGGAGTTTCTGGTGCCCAGTAGACACACAAGTGCAGGAGTAGAAGACATACACATGGTGGCCTCGGTGGAGGTGGCATCAGTGCTGGAAGACAGGGAGCCAGTACCTGGGCTAGCCATAAACACCTGAGAGGCACTTTTCGTGGACTGGGTCCTTCATTAGCAGCTGCCTGCAAAGGGCTGTAAAATCCTGTATCACCTTCCTTGGAAGGTGGTCTTAGAGCTCTCCCTCCATCCAGCTGCCTTTTCTCCCTCCCATGGTGCCACCTGGGTGCACCCTCTTTTAGCTACCCGGAATGTCTCTCTCCAAGTTCAAATCATCCCTGACCTGATTACTTCTCTGCTCCATGTAGCTTCCTTCCATGCTTCTCCTCTCAGCCGTGGGTCTGGTCCTCTTTGTTCCTGTCACAAAGGGAGTCATGAGGAGGAGATAAAAGCTTTTATTTGTGGAAGTCATAATCAGCCTCAGAGGCCCTTTGTCATAGTGTATCATATCATCTCAAGCACTTGGGTGGGTGGGTGCCAGCTGGGGCTGTGGTGACCATGGCCCCTCTCCTGGGCACAGGGCTTCCTAGAATCCAGAGCATTCCACATTCTCCTCTGTTTGTTTGTTTCTTTTTTCCAGAACAGTGAGTGTTACTGTATTTTACAGATGAGGAAACTGAAGTTCAGACTTGAGACTTGATGACTTGCCCAAGGTCATGAGTCTCCTAAGTGGCTATTTGCAAACAGCCCAGCCCTTCCCAGCATGCCCAGAACACCCACGCGAGGTGAGGTCGCACCAGGCAGCCTTGGAGCGGTACTCAGTTTCTATGGGAGAGTCCCCCATTTGTGACTTGAAGACTTCTGAGAGGCAGTGTGGCAGGGTAGGAAGAGAACTGGCCCTGGGACTCGCTCTTGTGCTACCTTGGGCAAGTCACTTCACTTCTCTGAGCCTTGGTTTTCTCATCTGTAAGGTTGGCTTAGTCACACCCATCAGCCTCATGGGGTTGCCGTGTGGCTTAAATAAGATCACGGGAAAGCGAGTGGAAATTGTGTGCCACTCTTCAATCACAGATCATTATCATCTTCCAGAGTCCCCTATGGCAAACAAGTGCCTGACCTCTTACCAGCTCCTATCTCCGGGGCCACTCAAGATTCTGGGAGGCATGAGGCTGAGAGCAGTGTGGATGGGACACAGGATGGCTCCATGGGTGGTGGTGGAGGCTAGGAACTCTCAGATCCACCTGTCCTTGGTTTGGCCAGTTGGTTCCCTTTGGAGCTTGGAAGAGGCAGCACAAACAGCCAGATGCAGCATAAAGATGTCAGGGCAAGAAGGAACCTTTGGTGCCTGTGGGAGGCTGACAGGGCACCAGAGGCTTGAGCCTGGCTCCTTAAGAGGCTGCCCCTTCCTGCTGATCTAGACAAGGGGACAGATGATGCATGACCTGAAGAGGAGGGGATTGGAGCCACAAGAAGAACTGAAATGGAAAACTGACCAGGTGGCAAAATCTCCGGGAGATCAATGGAGACCATCTGAATGGAGGGACTGCAGTTAGGGGCCTGGCGGCGAGTGGCTGGGCTCTCCAGAGCCTTGTGTATGCTGCCCTGCTCTCAGAGAAGAGAACACTTCTGGTTGGAGTCCTGGTGCCATTTCCCACCCTACCCCCACTCTAGGGTAGCCCAGATGCCTTCTCTACTACCCTGTCCCAGGCTCTGCTCTGTGGTCTCCATCTGAGAGAGCAGACTGGCAGTTCAAGGTATGCACCTGATGATGCTGAACACATGGGAATGTGAGCGTGCATTTCTTTTGCAGCATCTGGATGCAGTCACCTTCTGAATGTCCCAGGCTTGTCATGGCTGGCACTTGTCATGGCATGGCTTGTCACTGCTGGTTTGGGCCTTCAGGGCCTCCCCCTGTCCCTAGAAGGTGGGACTGCAGGAGGGGCAGCCCTATTACACCATCATCTCCTTCTCCAGGAGGTCTAAACATAAGACAACCCTCATCAATTCACAGCACCCTCAAGAGGGGTAACAGAATTGTCTCAGCAGGCTAGGGTCCTTGATGGACAGGCTCAGACATCACCCACACGGGGGATCTTCCTGAGTCAGAGAAACAATCTGAAGGGCTCTTTCTGCTTTCAGAGGTCCTCCCAAGGACAGGCTCTGGGATGGATCCCCTGAAGCAGCCCAAGCATGGCTTGATCAGAGCTGTTGGATGTCCTGGAGGTAGGAGACAATGACCTGGGGCACAGGATTCCTCTCCCTGGGGCCCAACAATGTGATTTGCACACATAGGATGTTTGGTAAGGAGGGCTTCATTGATCGGCTCATGAATCCCCTTTGCTTTGTGCAGTTTCCCGCTTCATCCATAAACATTCTGGCCTTTACTGTAGGCTCTGAAGCCCAGAGTGCCAGCATGCCAGCTCTTCTGGGCATCTGAGGTTTTGAGCCTAACCCAACTGAAATGCCAGGGAACCTCTGGAAGGTTTGGACTGGGCCACTCCTCCTCTGCTTGGGAGCCACTGCTCTAGACAGCCATAATCTCCTGAACTCACTACTGGCCCTGGCTGCATAGACAAAGACAAAATGAGGCCTTCTGTGTGGGGCCAGGCTGGGGAAGGGGAGAGAGCTGGATAGCTGATACACCTTTCTCAGGAATCAGGGAGAGCTGAACTGGACTTTAGAGAAGGCCTAGCTGTTGGTTGTATATTTCAGGGGTCTTACTCTCCACTTTGTGTTCATCTGCTTTTAGGCACTCTGAGCAGGGCAGGAGGGGTCCCCAAATATCTCCCCCATATAGTCCACCCATTATAGCTTCACTCCATTTGCTCATGAAAGGTTTTATCATTTCTAAAGGACTCCCTTATAAAATGCAAATACCTCTATAAAGTAGTCATGCCTTAAGTTCATTATTGGCCAACATCTTAATTATTATCATTTTAGCAGGACGTAGATAACAGCCAGAAATTTGGTCTAGATAGAGGTATCAGTGTGCATGTGCATATGTGTGTGTGTGTGTGTGTGTGTGTGTGTGTATGTTTGAGTTGAGGGCAGGACATATGTTTTCCACTCATTCAACAAGTATTGATCAAGCACAGGGGAAGTGCCAAACAGTGTACTTGGTCCTGGGGATGCAGAGGGAACAGAAGATATGAAAATGTGCCCTTGTAGAGTTTACATTCTTTTGGGAGAGGGGGACAATAAACAAATAAAAAACAAATAAAATTTATGGGGAGTCAGTTTGTGCTATGGGGAATAGTCAAGCAGGGAAGGGGATAGGACGACGACTGGAGGAAGGAGCAAATTATTGGTAGGGGGTTTGGCTATGAGGAAGGGCTAGCCTCTTCACTTTGTCTGCATTGAGACTGGAAAGGAGGCACTCACTTTCAGGTGTGCAAGGGCCAAGGGACCTTCCCTCTGTCCCTGCCCACCTCCTCCTTCACTCAAAGCCCCAAGATCCATAGAGCTTTTGGGTCCCAGCAGAGAAGACTGTAGGGAGCCAGCCCCCTGGCAGACTACCAGCTGGAAATGTTCCCTGGGCTGGCAGGAAGAAGGAGTGAGTGGAGCTTGCTAGCTCTGGACCAGCCAAGGTGAGTGAGAAATGTGGTGCTTGCTCACCTCGCATGGCTCATTACCCAGCCTTAATCTGGGCTATTTCTCTCTTTTTTCATACCAATATTTGAGGGGAGCAGTGCAGCTATGTGGAGTTATAGGGGTCACTCTACAGCAGAACGTCAAGGCTTGGGATAGCATTGTGGTGGGGGGGTGGTGGAATGGGGAGGGCACAGGATAGGTGGGCAGGGCTTGTTTTAGAAAATACCTGGTTTCCTTCCTACCCTTCTTCCTTCCCCCCATCCTTCTGTCCATTTCTCCATTCATTTTACCCTTCCTCCTTCATTCCATCATTGAGGTCATCTCTCACTAGGTGAGGGGGCAGGAAAAAGAAGCAACAGATTCTTGCTTCAAGGGGGAGATATTCAAAGTGTGGTGTGTTTAAGTGCTCAGGGGTCTACAGACATAGCACCAGAGTATAGATGCCTGACTCATGGAAGGAGGCCTGACTCTACTTGGGCATCAAGGAAGGCTTCCCGGGGGAGGTGATACAGTAGCTGTGTTCCCAAACTGGGAGACTAGAAAAGGGTGCTCCAGGCTGAGAAGCCCACGGGTTCGATCACTGGGTAGAGGGCTGGCTTGGAACCTAACGGACCGCCCCTGTCAAGAAGGAAATTTGAAGAGGGGCATAGCAGGTCCAGTGGGCAGGGCAGGGAGCAAGTCTGGAGTGTGCATGCCTCAGGGAGCTGTGCTCCTCATGGGCAGACCCAGCAGGATCATGGAACACAGGCATGTGTTCCGAAGGAGAGGGACAGTTCAGTCCAATTCAGTACAGTCCAGTCCTTTGGACTGGAAACAGGCTGAAGGGGCCAAGAGACCTGCCCAAGGTCCCAGAGCAACAGACAGGGAGGCTTCCATCCCAGGGCTCTCCTGAGGGTGCCTCCTTTGAGGCTGTTGTCAAAGGACAACAACAGCGCTAACTGAATCTTCACGGTGGCAGGCACTGTTCTAAAGGCTTCCTGTGTCTTCACAAAACCCCCTTGAGGTGGGTGGGAACCTGAGGAAGAGCAGGGAAGCAGCTTGCTCAAGGCCGCACTGCTAGCATGAGGGAGCAGGGTTCATACTGTCCCCCTGGAGGGGACGTGGAGAGATGGTGCAACTGCCCTGCCTGAGCATTGGTGGTCTTGTCACAGTTCTGGGACCCCCCACACTCCCTGAAAATCCTCTCAACTCTCCAGTCCCCCTGTTGCTTATGATTTTTGCAGACCCTCCAGCAGAGATGGGCAGCAGATGCTGGGTGGGGGTGGGGTGGGGTGGGGGGGATGCAGAGACCATTATCTGTAGCATTCACTGATTTCCATGGTGTCAATATTCCTTGTGTGGCCATTCCTCAGCTGTCAGTTTGACGTCAAGTGGCTTGCAAACCTCCTGAAAATCTTGCCATCGGCTCTCAATGTGGAGCAACCCCAGAGCAGTGCAGCAACAGCCCCCACCTTCCTTCCCGACCCTGACCCGCCACACACCCCCCGACCTCAAGCCCCCCTCTGTCCCTTCGCCTGCCTCCTCACACATGGCCTCTGATTAGACTAGGTTCACATAAACGGGTATGATTTGAAAGTTCTCATCTTAGGAGGTTTGAAAACGGTTTTATTTCCTCTGCTCAAAAAGAAATAATGATAAAAGATTCATGGAGCGCTTCCCACTGTAATCATTTCCTGGAAGGGACCTTAGTGATTTAGTTCAAATCTTGGTTTTATAGATATGGAAAGTCTGCCCCGAGAATGGAGGGACTGGCCCAAAGGCACACAGCCTGTAACTCAGGAGCCACGGTGAGAAGCCAGGTCAGGCTCCTGGTCCCCTGGCTCTTTCTTCTGCCGCATCTCAGCACTATTCTGGGTTCAGTAGGGAGAGATCCACGGCAGACGAAAGAGAAATGCAGGATGAAATTTGGCTTTGCCACATACCAGCCTGTGGCTTTGAGCCAGTATCTTAAATGCTTTGAGTCTTAGCTTTATCATTTTAAAATGCTGATCTTATTAATACTTGCCTTCTGTATCTCACGGGGGCGTTGTGAACACCAAAGGAGATGAATAGGTAGCAAAGTACATCTAAGGGAAGGAAATATAAATGGCTCTTAAACATATACGATGATGTTCAATCTCATTCAGAATAAGAGAAATACAGATTAAAATTACACTGATAAATAATTTTTTCACCTATCGGATTGGCAAGAGGCCAGAAATTTAATAACACGCTCTAATGGTGAAGTTGTGAAGAAACAGGCACTCTCGTATTTCTCATGGGAAGAGAAATGTGTATAAGTTCTATGGAGGGCAATTTGGCAATAGCCATCAACATTATAAATACACATATCTTCTGACCCAGCAATTCTACTTCTGGGAATTTATCCTACAAATATATTTGCCTAAGTGCAAAAGGCCTATGTTTATGGCTATTTGTTGCAGCCTTGTTTGCAAAGGGAAAAGATTTACAACAATGTAAATGCCCATCGAGAGGGGTCTTTTTAAGAGACTGTGGTTCACTCATGTGAGGAGTATTATGCAGCTATAAACAGGAAAGAGGGGCGCCTGGGTGGCTCAATCAGTTGAGCGTCCGATTTCAGGTAAGGTCATGATCTCACGGTTCATGGGTTTGAGTCCCGCATCGAGCTTGCTGATGTCAGTGCAGAGCCTGCTGTGGATCCTCTGTCCCCCTTGCTCTCTGCCCCTCCCCCACTCACGCACTCTCTCTCAAAAATAAACATTAAAAAAATAAAAAAAACCCAGGAAATAGAAAGTTTTGTATGATATATAAGAGATACTGTCAAGTGCAGAAAAGCAAGCTATAGAGCAGTATGTACAGCATGCTGCATTTTGTGTTTAAAAAAGGAGGATATAGGAATATTTGTGCCCACATTGTGAAATTCTGGAAGGATCTCTGAGGAGCTAATAACAGGTGGCTACTTATGGGGGATGAGGTTGGAATCTGGAAGGATAAGATATGGAGTGTTAGGGAGAGTCCTCACTGTTTGCCTTCTCACATATAGTTTTAATTTTTTGAACCATGTGAGTGCATTAACAATTCAGACATGTAAATAAAACATAGCCTTGTAAACTGTAAAGCACCATGCAGTTGCTAGTTACTTGGGCCATTGCTAATGTAAAAATGAGCTAAATTGAGTGACCAGGACCAGAATCTGCAGGAAGGCAAAAGGAGAATGTTTGGGGGTTTTGGAGAAGGGCGGGCAGTGGCAGTGGGGAGTCCTGAGGGAAAAGTGTTCCTTCATGTTGCATGGGAAGTGGCCAGTCAGTGTGACGCAGGAGCCCAGGGTTGTGATGAGGGTTGCAGTTTCTGCCCAGATTGGTCAGACTGGTGGCAGTCTGTCACAGCCAAGCTGCCTCATGCATGACGTGTAGTCAAACAGACTACCCAAACAGGGTAACGGCGCTGAGCCTCCACAGTTTGCTCAGGCATTCTGGCTGGAGCGCTCCGGCAAAGAGAGGCATGCTAGGCTGGGAAAGGGCTCTTACTTGTTGAGTTCTTACCATGTGCCAGGGGATGGGTGTGAGTGCTCTGCTGGTATTTGGCTGCCTAATCCTTTCACAGTGCTTCAAGGTGGCCCAGTGATTATCTCCGTTTTATAGATGATGAAACTGAGGCACAGAAAGGCCAGGCACTTTATCCAAGGGGCAGCGGTGGTGGAGCTTGCCCCTGGTTGCAGGCAGCCTGGCTCTGGTGCCGTCCTCCCAACTGCTGTGGGACACTGCCTGTGGGGGGAAGGTCCGCGGCTTCCTTGTGTCCTCCTCAGTACCATGTCTCCAGATCTTGGTGCTTTCTCCTGCTGTGCCTGGATTAGAACATCGTTCCTGGGTCAGAAAAGAGACCCTTCATATCTGTGAGGGGACAAGGAACGTCCTAGAGGGGGCCTCTTCATTCCTACCAGATACTGTGGGCACCATTGTGGGGCTGCTGACCCCATGTCCTGCTGCTTCTTCCTCTCCTCTCGGAGGGGCATGAGGGTGAGGATGGGAGGCATTAGAGAAACCCCCCCTCCCCCTTACATCTCTGACATCCCAGAAACAAATCCTAGAAGACAGAGGCCTCTTGTCAATTAGTGTAAGGCAAGGGCCTTGCTATCTGTGGAGGGATCTGGGGGAGAGGCGGGGCTGCCTGGCAAAGTGAGAGCATCATGTCTCCAATTAAAGTTGTGAGGATTCATCTTCCAACTCAGCCCCCCTCAGAAATTGACATTTATTAGGTTGTCAAAGCTGATTTTTCTTCCTGGCCCTTTCCTGCCCCCAACTCTGTGTGTGTGTGTGTGTGTGTGTGTGTGTGTGTATGAACATGCATGTAAATAAATACCTATATTTTGCTTTTTAAAAATTAAAAATGTGGTATTTAGCCCTATCAGAGATTCAGCTACTTGATTCCTGATAGAGTGGATGGCAGCTACCCCGGGAGCAGGGGTCTCCACAGAGGGGTGAAGAGATCTGAGATAATGCTAAGCCTGTCATCTGGGAGAGAAGTCAGACTCATACGGAAATGGAAAGAGCCCACAGTGTGACTTTAGAGGTTTCCCACACCACCACCCTGAAAATATCTCTCCTCCACATGCCAATGAACCTGGAATTCTTCTATTGGGGCATCAATTCAAATTTCTATGAATTTATTCATCCCTTTCCTGGGGTCTCTTTCTTTTTTTTTTTTTTTTTTTTTCAACGTTTTTTATTTATTTTTGGGACAGAGAGAGACAGAGCATGAACGGGGGAGGGGCAGAGAGAGGGGGAGACACAGAATTGGAAACAGGCTCCAGGCTCCGAGCCATCAGCCCAGAGCCTGACGCGGGGCTCGAACTCACGGACCGCGAGATCGTGACCTGGCTGAAGCCGGACGCTTAACCGACTGCGCCACCCAGGCGCCCCTCCTGGGGTCTCTTTCAAAGTGAAATTCCCCAAGAGAGTCACTAACATCCCAGAAGCACAGAGTTCAGAGCTGAAAGAGATTTTAAAGATGGTCTCATGTTCTCTCAGAGAGAGGAAGCTGAAGTTTGGGGGGGAAACTGGGGGATCCGCCCAAGGTCACTCAGCACATCAGTGACAGTGATGTGGCCATCACCCAGATGCTCTGACTCCAAGCTCAGTGGGTCCTGGTTTATCACATCAGTTTTCTTTGAGGACAAGAGGGAGCCTGGCCATATGTAGCCCCTGACCCCCAAATAAGGGAAGGCCAACAAGGTGGGAGGGGGTGGGGTGTGATGGAGAAAAGGTGTAGAAAACCAAGACTGATGTGAAGACAATTTTGCCTATGTCATACTTTTTTCTAATCATATGTGTTGCCATTTTCATTTTATCTATTTTGCATTTGTGATTGAGGACCTCAAAGATAGCCGTGTAGCAGCTAGCCGGTCTCGGCTTTCTCTGAGACGATATATGCCAAACTTCAATCATCATCCTACCTTTGCTGTTTTTGCCATATTTTTATGCCACTTTTGTTAATATGATGATATTTTCTTCAGATGAACTCACTTTAAACTTTATCTATTTAAAAACAAAACTTTGTTTTACTATTGTGTAAGGAAAACCAGTTATCACTTGCTAGAAATAGATTGTAATCATAAAAATAAATATAATGAGATCAAAACAAGGTTATTAAAATTTAGTTAGGTGCCTTTCCTGCCAAAAGCTCTTAGCCTGAGGACTGTTTTTGCTTTGTAAAAAGGAAAATTAGCAAGTGTTGGAAAGGCATTAAAAACCTGCTAGCCCCAGATGACAGCCTCTGGAGGTAACCAGGATCTGTGTTAACTTCCTCAGGCTTCCACAAACAGGGTGGCTTAAAGCAACAGAAACTTGTCTTACAGTTCTGGAGCCCTGGAGGTCTGGAACTGAGTTCAGTAGGACCATGCTTTCTGAGAACTGCAGGGGAGAGTCCTTCCTTGTTGATGATAGCTGTGGGTGGTTGGCTGGCAATCCTCGCTGCTCCTTGGTTTGTGGCCCTGTCATTCCAGTCTGTGTCTTCATTGTCACATGGCTTCTCCCTGTGTCTACCTCACAAGGCCATCTTCTTATAAGGATGACAGCCTTGTTGGATCAGGGGCCCACCCTACTCCAGTGTGACCTCATCTTAACTAATTGTATCTGCAACAACTTTATTTCTGAAAAATGTCACATCCTGAGGCACTGAGGATTGGGACTTCCACATATCTTTTGGGGGTGGGGGTGGGGCAGGAGGGTGCAATTCATTCCATGATAGGGTCTTTGAGAGAGAATTGAAAAGGGAGAACTTTTCATCATCTGGTCAATGCTATTGAATGCCTGTCCAAGGACCAGTATTGAGACTCAAGGGGGACTTATGGGGCTGGGAAGGCTGTGAAGTTCCCCTGTCCTCCTGGGCTAAGGAGTGTGGAGGTCTACGAAGCTCTCAGGAGCAGGTGGTGTTCTTGATGCCTGAATGGATTTTTCCTACGTCAGCCCTGGGCCCAATAGGCGCCCCCACAGTTGGGGTGAGTATACTCACTGAGGACACTCAGCCGCTCTTGGGTCACAAAATCAGCATCATAGAGACCTCTTTGTAAGCAGCCAACATTTACTGAGATTCTCTTGAATGCAAAGCACTGCAGGTCCCCTGACTGTCACTATGCACAGTGTGGTCTCATGGGCCCACCATGGGGCAGCAGGACAAGGGGAAAGATCCAAACAGGTGGGCTAGGTGGGTGAGGGTGGGGCAGAGTAGCAGATGTTGTGGCTTCTAGGACAGAGAGGCCACTGCAGCTCCAAGGGGAGTTTCTTGGAGGCACAGATAGGAGGATTTTATTGAGCACCACTAGTAAGGGAAGTGGACAAAGTCCCTGCTTTCCTGAAGCTCTTCTGAAGTTGGGGGGAAGGGGAGATATATAGCTGATACATCAGGTGAAGGGCTAAGGAGAAAACTAGAGCAGTCTAAGAGGACAGGGAAGAATATTCCCAGCAGAGGAGCAGCAAGCACGAAGGTAGGGGTGGGACAGCAGAGGCCAGTGGGGTTGGAGCAGAGTGAGTGGGAAGAAAGAGGCAGGAAGGGAAGGTAGGGAGACTATGGGTTCCCGGGTTGTGGGGCAGGGCTGGTAATTCCACATGGGTAAGGATGTTGTATTTTCTCCAAAGTGGCAATGCAGGATTTTGAGCAGTTAGTAATCTGACCTAATTTTAAATAGATCACCCTACTGCTGTGCTGAGAATAGTCTTTGAGAGGCATGTGTGGAAGCAGAGGGAGGGTCTTATGGTGATCCAGACAAGCTAGGGTGTTTTAGACCAGGTGACAGTGGGGAAAGTGATGAATGGTAGTGACAAATGACTGCATTCTGGATATTCTTTGAGAGTAGATCCAATGAGATTTACTGATTAGATCAGCTGTGAGAGACAGGTGTTAAGGTTGACTCTAAGATTTGGGGCCTGAGCAGCTAGGAGGATGGAGTTGCCATTTACTGAGATGGGGAAGGCTGCAGGAAGTACCAGCTTGGAGGGAAGATCAAGGGCTCTGAGTGGAGTCCTTAAGGTTCGTCATGACTTTCAGGTGAACATGGTGGGTGGGCAGTTGCATACACCAGGCTGGAACTTAGCGGGGAGTCTGGACTGAAGATACACATTTATGAGTTAGTAGAGTTTAGATGGTATTTTAAAGCCATGAGGCAGAATGAGCTCACTGTGAAAGTGAAAGCTAGGGTTTGTAAAAAAGATAAGCAGTTAAAGGATTGATCCCTGGGGCACTGCAATCAGTAAGGCTAGGAGGACAGAGGAGCAAAGACGACAGGGAGGGGCTGCTGGTGATGTGAGACAAGAACCAGGAGAGACTGGCTGTCCTGGAAGCTGCGGGGGGGAAAAAGTGTTTTGAAGAGGAAGGGGTGTTCAGCCTGTTAATTAATGTTGCGAGTGGATCACTGTTATGGGAGGGAAGACAGAGAGAGGCATGAGTACAGATCCCGTGGTGAGAGTCTCTGTGTTCTGGTTGCTTCTGTCTTCTCAGTGAAGTGAGAGTCATAGGCTGAGGATGAACAGTAGGAATGAAACGTTGGAAGTTTGAAGGGAGCACACAGGAGAGAAAGGGGACTCAGGAAATGTGGGATTGCTGAGTGGCACTAAGTGCCTGCTTGACAGGTGGCAACACCAGAATTTCTGTATTTGAAGGGGTAATACAGATCTGGTCAGGAAGGGAGCTTGATGATGAACCTGTGAGGCACCACATAAGGCTGAGAAATCTCAGTCATCCACATCAAAGAGAAGAGGAGCTGAAGGGGTCGAAAACTAAGGCAAACTCCTTAGAGATCTTCCATAAGCATGGGAGAAGGAGCCTTCTAGGTGGGGTGACCCCTATAGCTGAGAACTAAGCCGTCCCCTCTACACAAGCTGTGTACAGTCACACGAGTGTGGTAGTGGGTGAAAAGGAAAGTACAAGACTAGGTGGAAGCACACCAGGTGACATGGGGCCACATCACCTCATCTGTCAGAAAAGAAACTCTTGTGACACCTTCTTCTTACTCTCCCCTTTCAAAGTACCAGGTCAGACATTTCAGCAGATTTTTCTAAGAGCAGAGCCTGCATCTTCAAAGTACCTTAGCTAATTACACACACACACACACACACACACACGCACGCACGCACACACAACTTCAAACATCAAAGTAGTCATTGTGGGCCGTGAACTTATTGCAAAGATGTTGCCATGGCAGAAAATACTGCTGGAACTCCTTTTTGGAAAATCCAACTGAGCATGTGACACGCTCTCTGACTGTTCTCTGTGGGGGTCAGTCTTTGCATTCCAAGGGTAGATTTGATTTCTGGAACAGCCTAAAGTCATTTAGAGCCAAGTGTGATGACTAAAATTGGGGGTTAGATTTCTTTTGGCCACTGATGAGGTCTGATACAGATAGACTAAAACTAGTCTTGTCTTGTTTAAAGGGGACAATACTTCTTTTAAGGGATTTAATCAGGTATAGTATGTGAAGTATCTGGTGTAGTTTTTGATCCATGGCAGGCATTTCATAATTGGTAATTATTAATATTCCTAAAACAGTGAACCTGAAATGAATGGAAGCATCATTGAAGTAAATGATTTGTTCCCCAAGGTGATGGCTTTGAACGGACAGACTTTATCTAGAGTGACGAATTTTGCTAAGTCTGTTAGAAAAGCAGATTTATAACTTTATAATCATATCTGTTCATCTTTATCAACCTTGCAAGGAGGGGGATAAAAAGCTCCATATCAGAGAAAAGATCAGCTGGAGGAGATCATGGGCGAGAAGAATAATGTCAACCCTTTAGTCACCCCTTAGGACCACCCATGTCTCCTGGTGGTTCTTGGTTATCCAGCACTAGACATAGTGGGTCACCAGGTACAAAAGAGACCAAACGTGTCCTCTCCCTTCCCCACTGCTGCCCTCAATGCTTTTCTGCTGGTTTGCTGATGCAGGGAAAAGCTCTAGGATGAGAAATTCTTGTCTTTGGCTTAAACTTTCAATCCTTCAGTACAAGAGCAAATAATCAGGAAGAAGATAGCATGGGGATAACTTGCAGCTTTGTGTGAAGAGGGTTACTAACTCCTTTCCTGAGACCAGGTCTTGACAATGCGAGCGTAGAGACAGTGGAAGGGCCACAGGTGTTTCTGCAAAAGGGGTAGGGAAGGAGGAGGCGTCACCGGGAAATTAGAGACACCAAAGGCAAAGTACCTAATGTTTCGTTTTGTGCAGACCCAGACTTGCTCTGTGCTTCTGTCCCCAAGGGGCACATAAAGGAGCTTCCCAGCCCATGGCTATAAATGATGAAGGCACTCAGTGATACCTGCTGCCATGGCGAACAACAGAAAGACCTGGCCCTCATCTGGATTCTGCTTTAGCCAGGTCAGCAACTTTGGTTGCTCCCTCTCTGGGCCTCAGTTTCCCATGAAAGAAAATGGTGGCTTAGGGCTGTATCAGTGTTTCCTAGACTTTTATTTTTTACCTTGATCTGCCATAAGAAATGCATTTTACATTAAGACCTAGTGTATGTATTCATAATGTGTGTGGATACATACGTAATACACACACACACACACACACACACCATACATATGGTATCAAATTGACAGGTCATGCGTGACCAAATGAAACATTATTTCTAGGTATATCTGTGAGAGTGTTTCTAGGTGTGTCTGTGAGGATGTTTGTGTATGAGATTAGCATTTGAATCAGTGGACTCAGTAAAGTAAATTGCCCTCCCCAATGTGGGTTGACACCATCCAATGCATTGAGGGGCTGAATAGAACAGAAGGAACTGACCCCTTTTTCCTTCTCACTGCTTGAGCTGAGTCATCTCATCTCATCTCCTGACCTCAGACTGGTATTTACACCATTGGTTCCCCTGGTTCTGAGGCCTTTGGGCCAGGACTGAATTGTGCCACCAGCTGTCCTGGGTCTTCAGCATGCAGCCTTCTTTACTGTGTGTTAGTTTTTCATAATAAATATTTCTCTCTCTCCCTTCCCTCCCCCCAAACTTGTGTGTGTGTATGTATGTATGTATGCATGCTTGTATATCTTATTCTGTTTCTCTGGAGAACCCTCACATACACATTTGTGTATATACATATTTGTGTGCACATTTCTCTATCATCTTTCTACTTCTCTCTCTATGTATATCATCTATCTATCATACAGCTAACTAGCTGGACAAAGATTACAATACTTGTAGTTTAAAATACGTGGGAGTAGATGGTTAATGTCCTTTCTAATTCTGCTATTTTAAGCTTATTCCTAAGGCAGTCTTTGGGTTGAATATGCAGTTAAAGGCTGTAGGGATATGTCCATGCAGAGCTGTTAGTACAGGGTACAGCTTATAGTAAGTGCCCTATGACTGTCTGTTGTTACTTTTTTTTAATGTTTATTTATTTATTTTGAGAGGGAAAGAAGGGGGGAGAGGTAGAGAATCCCAAGCAAGCTCCGCACTGTCAGCGCTGATGCAGGGCTCCAAACTCACGGACCACAAGACCATGACCTCAGCTGAAATCAAGGGTTGGACGCTTAACTGACTGAGCCCCCCAGGCACCCCTGTCTGTTATTACTTTTACTCTCACTACCTGGATTGGCTTCAGCACCTTGGAGCCCACTTCACTTCTCCCCCTTTAGCTTTTCCCGATAGGTACTCTTTTCCTGCGTCCTGTAATTTTTTAATTTTATTTGAGTATAGTTGACATACCATAGTATATTAGTTTCAAGTGTATAACATAGTGACTCAACAAGTCTATACATTATAATGTGCTCACCATAAGTGCAGCTGCCATCTGTCACCAACAACGCTACTACAATACCATTGACTATATTCACTATGCTAGACCTTTTACCCCCATGATTTATTTATTCCATAACTAGAAGTGTGTATCTCCCAGTCCTTCATCCATTTTTCCCACTTCCCACCCACCCCTGCCTCTGGAAACCATCAGTTTCTTTTCTGTGTTTATAGGTCTGATTCTGCTTTTTGTTTGTTTTGTTTTTTAGATTCCATATGTAAGTGATATCATACGGTAGTTGCCTTTCTTTGTCTGACTTATTTCATTAGCACATACCTTCTAGTTCCATCCATGTTGTTGCAAATGGCAAGACCTCATCCTTTTTTTATGGCCAAGCAATATTCCATTGTATGTACACACCAATTTTCTTTATCCATTGATCTATCAGTGGACACTTAGGTTGCTTCCATATTGTGGCTATCGTAAATAATGCTGCAATAAATATAGGGGGGCATATAGCTTTTCAAATTAGTGTTTCATTTCCTTTGGGTAAATACCTAGTAGTGGAATTACTGGATCATATGGAAGTTCTATTTTTAATTTTCTGAGGAACCTCCAAAATGTTTTCCACGGTGGCTATACCAATTTGCATTCCCACTAACAGTGCATGAGGGTTCCCTTTTCTCCTCATCCTTGCCAACACTTGTTATTTCTTGTCTTTTTGATTTTAGCCATTCTGACAGGTGTAAAGTGACATCTCATTATGGTTTTGATTTCCATTTCCCTGATGATTAGTGATGTTGACCATCTTGTGTTCTTTAATTTATGATTTTGAGATTATTTCTCTCCACACCCCAGCTTTACTGAGGTATACTTTACAAATAAAATTCTAATATACTTAAAGTATACAATGTGATGATCTGATATATATATATATATATATATATATACACACACACACACACACATATATATATATATATTGCAAAAAGATTTCCATAATCAAGTGAATCAACACATTCTTCATTTCACATACTTTTTCTTACTTTTTTCTTTCCCTTTCTCTGTCTCTTTCTTTCTGAATGTTTAAGATCTACTCTCTTAGCTAATTTGAACTATATGATAGAGTATTAACTATAACCACCATGCTATACATTAGATACTCAGAACTTATTCATCTTATAACTTTTACCAACCTCTCCCCATTTCCTTATCTCTCGCTATCCCCCAGTTCCTGAAAACCATCATTGTACACTGTTTCTATGAGTTCAACTATTATCTTTTTATTTCACATAGAAGCGACATCATATGGTATTTGCCTTTCTCTGCCTCTGACATATTTCATTTAGCAGAATGCCCTTCAGGTTCATCCATGCTGTTGCCAATTGCAGAATTTCTTTATTTTTTGAAGGCTGAATAATATTCCATTGTATATTTATACCACATTTTCTTTATCCAGTCACCTGTCAGTGGAGACTTAGCTTGTTTCCATACCTTGGTTATTGTGAATAATTCTGCAATAGAGACAAAAATACAGAGATCTGAGAGCATTTCTTTAGTGCTTTATCTGTAGGAATTCTTTGATGTCTAAGTTTGAATTATGTTCCTTCAGAGAGGGTCTGTGTGTTTGTGTTTTTCAAGCAAAACCACTTTAAAATAATTTTTTTGTTTTGGCGTCTCCCAGCTGGTACAAGTTTCAGCCCCCAATCCACCTGAGAGCCAGTTTTTGATTAGGAATTATCAGGGATAGAGTTATCAGGGAGAGAGCCAAAGCATAAGAGACTCTTAAAAACTGAGAACAAACTGAGGGCTGATGAGGGGTGGGCGGGAGGGGAGGGTGGGTGATGGGTATTGAGGAGGGCACCTGTTGGGATGAGCACTGGGTGTTGTATGGAAACCAATTTGACAATAAATTTTATATATTAAAAAAAAAGTAATTATCAGGGATATTCTACCCAGAGCAGAGACAGGCAGGGGTGGGGTGGATTTGTTTAGAAGGTAGAGGTGTCCCGGCTTTGTGATGGGGTCTTTCATGTGCCTCCCATTCTTCTTAAGCCCAGACCTTGTCTGGGCTCCTCCTTCCTCTCTCAAGCTCCTTCCTTCCATGTTGATCACTAAAACCCAAGCTCTTGGCTAACGGAATCACCTGATCGCCCCTCACCTCAGACTTTAGTGGGCACATACGTCCTAAGATTGGGCTTTCTGATGATTTTTGGCCTTTCAGGAATTTTATTTCCCCCAGCTCAGCTATACATTGATGAAGTTAATTAATTTTTATTCATCATATTTTTGTTCTTTACCAAGAGAATTTTCTGCATATCTAGACTGTTGTATCACCTGAAGTGAAAGGTCCTACTGAGTACTTCTCAGCAGAGAAATCTTACACCACAAGGGCCAGCGCTCTTACAACAGGCAAAAAGGATGCAAATCTGAGATTTGTGAAGCACTACCTCCAGCAGATGGCTAGGTGGAGAAACTCTTACTTTAGGGGTCTGGCGGGGCAGGGATATGGAGGGGCAGGGGTCCGGAGGGGTGAGGGTATGGACGCGCAGGGGTATCGTGGGACAGGGATCTGGCGGGGT
Source organism: Panthera uncia (assembly GCF_023721935.1). Lineage (NCBI taxonomy): Eukaryota > Metazoa > Chordata > Mammalia > Carnivora > Felidae > Panthera > Panthera uncia. The sequence goes on along the minus strand of NC_064811.1, from coordinate 165,439,137 downwards.
AGGGGTATTGCAAGGCAGGGGTATGGACAGGCAGGGGTATGGATGGGGAAGGGATACCTCGGGGCAGGGGTACTGTGGGGCAGGGTATGGCGGGGCAGGGGTATGCTGGCGCAGGGGTCTGGACGGGCAGGAGTATGCTGGGGCAGGGGTATGGAGCAGTAAGGCAGTAATTTGACAACCCAGAGCTGATCTTTGAATAGGGGCGTAGTTGCCTGAATTCCCCATCACTTATTAACTGTGACAGTTAACTCTGAACTTGCTGTGTGACTTTGGGGGGTCAGTTTAACCTCAGTAGTCTTCTCTGCCCAGTGGAGGGAATAGTTGTACTGCCCAATACCGCTTTTGGAAGATCAAACATGCTTAAGCTCCTAGCATCGTGCCTGGCACACACCAGTTTTCTATAAATGTTGGCTGCTAATTGTTTTACTTTTCTTCTTGGTTGCCTTATGGCTATGGTTTTCCCACCATCTGAGAAGGCTGTAGTCCCTGCACTTGGCATCTGGGGACCCAGTTCACTGTCTAGCTGTGTGAACTGGGACATGCCACTTCACCTTGCTGTACTCTTACATGTAAGCACTCTGCTTATCTATGAAATGAAAGGGTGACCTAGCTGGTTTCTAAGGATCTTCCTCTCTCATAGTCTGGGATCCTAGTCAGAGGGCTGTGAGAGGAGAAGCACCTGTCAACACGCAGCATTTCTCCAGGCAGCCCTCACTGTCCTGCCAGGTTGGATTTCCCAGAGCCCATCTGTAAAAGTCGGATCTTAGGAATTTGTACGTATTTTCCCACGGGAGTAGTTTTTAGGTGGTGATTGGCTTCCAGGGCTAGCTTATAAAGCCCAGCTTAATCCACAGTGAAGGAGGAACACTGCATTTACATTGGAAGTGGTGGAAAATAAAATGTTCACAATACTAGTAATTTACAAAACAGGAAAATAATTCCATTGAGTTAGAACTCATTTTTTATTTACCTAGAATTCTGGTGCTTGAGGGAAGCAGGTTAATTTAGGACAGGAGGAGATCTATGGAAATATGTTGGGGAGAGTCTGGGCTCTCTCAAGGGATTTAGACTAAGGCTGATGGCATGGGTTCTTTAAATGTCTGATTTTGGTTAAAAGTCCAAAGTTTCCTCCTATACAACTTTTCTTTTCCTTGAGATAACAGCGACCTAAATCCTCCTCTCGTGTCTAACGGTTTGGACTTACCATCGGAAAGCGGTGAGGCAGAGACAAGAAGGGAAACAGGAGACAAGAGGCAGGAATCATCCCAGCATCACCAGTGTGACCCTCCAACGTGTTTTATTGGGCCTCTGCCGTGTTGGCCCACATAGCAATGATTTTTATAGTTTTAAATTTTTTATTTTATTTTTCCATCTTTACTGAGGTGTAAGTGACAAATAAAAATTGAATATATGTAAGGTGTATGACTTGATGTTTTGAAATAGTACATGTTATGAAATAATCACCACAATCAAGCTAATTAACATACCTAACACCTTTCATAGTTAGGTGTGTGTGTGTGTGTGTGTGTGTGTGTGTGTATGGGAGAAAGAGAGAGAGAGAGAACATTTAATATTTACCCTCTTAGCAGATTTCAAGTACAGATCTTCCTTGACTTACGATGATGGTTTTACATCCTGATAAATCCATTCTTAAGTTGAAAATGCACTAATGCATCTAACGTACAGAACATTGTAGCTTAGCTGAACCAAACTTAAACAGGCTCGGAATACTTACATCAGCCCTCAGTTGGGCAAAATCATGTGACACAAAGCCTATTTTATAATAAAGTGTTGTTGACTATCTCATGTCATTAATTTCATACTGTACTTCAAGTGAAAACAGAATGGTTGTGTGTGTACAGAATGGCTGTCAGTGTATTGGTTGTTGACCCTCATGGCTGGCTGCAAGAAAGTATTCTAGCTTATTGCTAGCCCAGGAAAAGATCCAAATTCAAAGTTTGAAGTATGGTTGCTACTGAATGAGTATTGCTTTTGCTCCATTGTAAAGTTCAAAAATCATTAAGTCCAAGTGTTGTAAGTCAAGGACCATCTGCATACAATATAGTACCCACACAGCATTTTAAAGGAAAACTTACCTGCCAGGATGTTAAAATGCCATTAAAAAGCATCCAGATTTCTGACTATGGGACGCCTGGCAACTTGGGCCATGGCACTGAACTTCCACAGGGTGATGGTAGGCTGATACTTACCCAACCAGGTCCTCTTCATTTAATGAAGACATATTCTTGTTGGCTCCTGTAGGCGTTTGAGTTAGAAAATCCCAAGTGATATAATTTAAAAAGAAGAAAGGGATTAAAAAGAATGTAAGTGTGATTATGCATGGAAGAGATGCTCTGAGAGGGAGTCAACTAAGGGAAGTAAGAAAAGATGGAAAGAGAAAAGGGGAGGTCAGTCTTGCATCATCACTGAAAGCCAAAAAGGCAGGGGAAGGGAGGTCAGGTCAGATAGTTTCTCCTGTGGCCACCAGGCGGCCTTGCAGCCCAGCACAGCTAGGTTGTTGTCTGAGGGAACTTGATGGCAGGGAGAGGCAGTGTGCCAACGTTCCATATACTTCAACGTACATGAGGTTTCCAAGTTAAGAATCAGGATTTCCATGCTTGGTTGGCTATTACTATTCTCTGAGCCAAATCCTGGGTTCCCAAAGGAAAAAAATGTGCCTGTATTTCTGATGTAAGGACAATTGGACTGTGGTACTGGCACTCTCTTGATCATTAGGGTGGACTTGGCTGACCTTGCTGATGGAGTGGGGTTTCCTTTCCCCTCGCTGTTCCAGGTGGGGCTGAGCACAAACTCTGTGCTGGTCACAGGTTGGGGAACTGCCTTCTCTTAACAACGTCACCATTAGATGCTTCCTGTCCCCATCCCTGTGTCACTCAGCAGCTTCTGAGTTGAAGTTTTGGAGAACACTAGTTCCACCTGGGGAGCTTGTTAACACGCTAAGGTCCATCTCAGACATTATGGAACAGATTCTCGGGGTCTGGGGCTTAGGAATCTGTACCCATAGATGATGCTGGCATGGGGGTCCCTAGCCTGCATTTTGAGAAACAGGTTCATGAAAGTCAGTAGGACATAGTATGGAGATTAGAGTTTGGGCAACACTTCCCTCAGTTTCCCTATCTGTAAAATGAGGGTGGGTGGGCTCGCGTCTAGGTGCTCTTCCAGCTTTGTGAGCCGGAATCTGATGTCCCTGCTGATCGGGTGGGAGGATTCTCCAGTTGTGGAGATTTGTTTCTCCTCTCAGACATGCCTGTCAGAAGGTTTGTGTGACTTCAGCTGGCCACCTAGGGGCTCAGAGGGTTACTTCCTGCTGCTCCTAGACCAGGTGTATCGGCAATTCTGTCTACAGATGCTGGGGAAGGGCCAAGAGGTGAGGCTCCTGAGGACCAGGGAAGAGTCTGCTTCTTAGCCTTTCTGCACGCTGATAGCCTTTCTACTCTGGGAGCATATGCTACAGGTCTCTGGTGCAGAAAGAAGCTGTGTCTGAGACGTATGGCAGCCGAGACCTGCAGGGGCTGCTCCTGGTGTGAATGTGACATGGAGCTCTTTATGTGCGTCTATGTTCCAGTGGTCCAGAGTTTTCCTTCAGCTCATGGGATGGAAGTATTATGGACTGATTGTGTCTCCCCCAAGTGTATATTGAACCGCTAACCTTCAATGTGACTGTATTTGGAGATAAGGCCTTTAGGGAGGTAATTAAGGTTAAATGACGTCATAAGGCTGGAGCCCTAATCCAACAGGACTGGTGTCCTTATAAAAAGAGCACATGCGCGCTCTCTCTCTCTCTCTCTCTCCCCGTATGAGGACACAGTGAGAAGGTGGGTGTCTGTAAGTGAAGGAAGGGAGGTCTCACCAGAAACTGACCTTGCTGATGCATTGATCTCAGAATTCTAGCCTCAAGAACTGGGACAAAATAAATGCCTGTTGTTTAAGCTACCCAGTCTCTGGTATTTTGTGATAGTAGTCTAAGCTAAGACGTGAAGGAACACTTATTCCTTCATCCATTCAAGCAGGTAGTGCATTTATACATAATGGATTATCTATAAGGAATCAAATTTGTTTGAGCTTCAGGTGATCACCACAAAGTCACTGTGGGTCAAGTTTTTTCCATCTTGGTGCACACTTTCCCAGAAGCCTCACATCCACACCAGCATTTGAGGGCACAAGATGCAGGCCCTTTAACTGTTCCCCCCAAGTTACTACTGTTTGGCACCAAAACATAAAAGCCCAAGAATTCAGGTGCCATTCCGTGGTGTTGCTTGAGTGTGCACATGGACATGGGGCCGCATTCGTGTGTGGAATTGCTTGTGACAACACCAAGTTTTTAATTATGTATAAGCCATCTCATAGAGATCTACACAACAAGGCCGCGGTGTGCCCATGAGTTTGGTTCCCACATACATTTGTTTACATATAAAAGGCTAGATTTGGGGTCTGGAATCTGGGTTGAAACTAAAATTTTGCTTATCAGCTTCACAATCTTAGGTGAGATAGTCTCTTCTTCTGTGAAACAGAATGGGACTGTTTCTCAGAGGTGAGGGGGTGAGGACCAAAGGGCAGGAGTGAGGAAACCCCCGCAAGCCAGGGAGCTGCTCTTCTCCCCAGAGGCTCTCTGCTGGCACCCTGTGGCTGGTTGCTTCTCTTACCCCAGAGAGGAGGTGTGCGCACAGGCTGGCTGTCTCCTGCCGGGGCTAGGGTCCCGGGGCTGTTGCCATTCTCCATTTTTCATTCCTCCCCCATGTGCCTGCGCCTGGCTTGTACTGGGTATTCAACAATTATTTCTGAATATATAAATGAATGAGCGGCACATTGTAGACACTCAGTGCCCAATTACTGAATGAATGAGGTGTCTTGTGGGCCCACTGAAACATTCTAGCTAGGGTCTTGTCAGCTGGGTCAGAGATGGGGGGATACAGATGGGAACTAACATCTCTCAAGTAGCTGACCACTGGGGACAAAGCACATCTCCCCCCATTGGGAACCAAAGGATAGGAAAGGAAGCTCTCCGAGGATGCACTCGAGCTTGCTAGTGTCCCCAATGTCAAATAGGAGAAAACTGTCATCTCTCTGTTACACGGTCCTTAATAGCTTCTGTTTATTGAACAGCTACTATGTGCCAGGCACCATGCTGGGTGCAGGGGCTAAAATCACAGCCCAAACTGGCCATTAATTATCTCACAAGAGGCCATTATCTCATTTAATCTTCAGAACAGCTGTGTGAACACTAGGTGAGTACTCACTCGGGAAAAATGTTTATAAACTGTAGAGTGCTATAAAATGTCAGCATTGCTATGAGGATGATTAGTTTTCCTCCCCGACGTCTGCAGCCTGCCCAGCGGCCTCCCAGTGTAGCGTTGGCACCCACCTTGCCTGTCTCCTTCCCGGCTAATTGGGGAGGCTCTCCAGGCCTGATTTATGCGGACACTCACACATTCTCCCACTGAACATTATTCTAATCAGACACCTCATTATTGGAAGGCTGCCTCCTTGGGCTGCCTGGACAGGGTTATTACAGGATATTATACAGACCATTTGCATGGCCACCTTCAGGTCATTTCCATCACTTTAAGCTACTTACAGGCCCATTTTCTTCCCCATAATATTTGCCTAATTCGATTACTCCACGGCCTCAGCTGGCTCAAAATGGAATCAGAAGTTACACCTGGGAGCAAAGTCAACTGGATCCTGACACACCCTCAGTACGTCACAACTGTGCTTCCAGATCTGAGGGGGGACTTAGGAGTCTGGTGGGGCAGGGGGAAGGGACACCTTGACAGACCAATATTTTATAGTTCCAGAAGATGCAAAGGATCCTCTTCTAGTCCCTTGAGTTCATCTTTTGTAAATTCATTCAGAGCCCCCCGTGCTTCTCCAGCATACACCTTAACACACTTGACACCAGTAGAATGTGTAATGTCTGCTTTCCTGCAAGACAGAAAGCTATGTGAGGGCAGGGACTCTGCTTATCTTCTTGATTTTTGTGTCTCTAACATCTGGCACAGCACCCAGTGTACAATAATCGCCCAATAAATAGATACAATCTGGTTGATTGCCTGATGGTATGAGGGTCCTTCATTGCTTTCCACCTTCTCTGATAGGAATGTACCTGTGAGTTGGTGCTGAAGTCCCTCTTTCTGTTGCATTGCTTGTGCTCCCTGGTGTCTGGGAATGATGGACCCAGTTCGTTACTTCTGCCCGTGTACTGACACTGTGCTGGGGGCCAAGTCTGGGAGCACAAAAGTCTAGAGCAATGCTTTTCAACTGGAGGCAATTTTGTCTCCCGGGAGTCATCTAGCAATGTCTGCAGACATTTTTGGTTGTCACGAGTGAGGGGATACTTCTGGTACCCAGTAGCATGCCAGGGATGCTGCTGAACATCTTACAATGCACAGGACAGCCCCTGTAATGAAGAACGATCCCACCCAAAATACCAATAATGGCAAGGTTGAGAAATGCTGCCCTACAGTTAGCCCAACACATTTAACAGAAGGAAGGACAGCAGGGTCAGTTGGACTCTTGTGGCATTTGAGGGGGTCATTGTAGGACACCTTCTCTTCCTTGTCCCAGTTCTGGACCATGAACCAGGCAGAAGGAGATCAAAATACTTCTTTTATCACCGAGAAGACTGCCGGAGGCTGGTGTCTTAGTCTGTTATCTGAGGGAGATTGATAATTCTACACTCCTGAGTTGAATTCATTCATCTCGCTTGACAACATAGACCTCTGTACAGGGCCTGGCGTGGCAGAGAGAGAAAGAGGGCGCTCACCGCACCGCACTGTGCTCACCCAGACCCTCTCCCCTTGCCAAGAAACCCTTCTTTGCCTGAAATGGCAGCCAGAACAGCCAGCCCAGACGAGATGAATATATAAAGGCCTAGGGAGAGTTGACGATTCAGGGTCTCTCCAGCTCAGGGTTCCACCTGGAGCCTGGCCTCTGGTCTCCTTCTGCCCTGAGACTCATGGCTTGTCAGCCTTTGAGTTTACATTCCAAATCTGCAAAATAAGGAAGATCATAGGTATTGTCTGGTTTTGTTGTAAAAGTCAAAAGAGTCACGATTGAAAAAGTGTTTAATGTTAGTAGGAGACAGGGCCGGGCTGAGCAGGCAGGGAGCTATTTGAGGCGGGCGGCTAGTAGCGGAGCATAATCATGCACATAAATAACTGCAGCCCAGACAGGAAGCACGGGGGAAGCCCGACTCTCATGGGCTTTCAGAGAAGAAAAAGCTCATGCATTCAGCTCTAGGGGAGCAGTGTGTAGAGAAGCAGCTTTGGATTTGGGCCCAGAGGATGGTAGAAATTTTAAAAGTTAATAACTTACTATTTTCATTATTATAAAAGCAGTATGTGCTCATTTAGAACATTGAGGAAACACAGACAAATCAAAGAAAGTACACTTCCTTTCTAATCCCATTGGCCAGAGTTAATCACTGGTAATTCCAGCTTGGGAACAAATGTGCTTATGTCAACCTTCCGCCTGCATTAGTGAACCCAGTATCTCCGCCCTGGGCCTCCCCCTCCTCCTGTCCCTGGGGGGTTTGCTCAGACTAAAAGGGTCAACCTGACCTAAAAGCCAAGCAGAGTGCCTGTGGAAAGCCACTTCACAGGCTGCAGGGATGTCCCTTGCCTGGATTCCAGGGTTGCAGCTCTTAGTTCGCACACCTCCTTAGGCATTGTATTAGTTTGTAAGGGGTATCGTAAGTACCACAACTGGTTTAAACGAACAAAGAAAGAAAGTTATTTTTGGAACTTATAACCCTCCCAAGGGCTTTAATATGATCTTCAAAAGGGAGGGAACCTTCCAAATCATGACTAAGACTGAATTTTTTGTCAGTTCTGGAGAGCGAGTTCTTGTGGCCAAGTTTAGTTGGATTTAGACAAATGAGTAATGTGACATTTCTTGTAGCAGAGTGTTGTGGAATGAACCTGTACCTGTTGTGCTGGGGGGTATCAAAGGTAATTTTTGTCAATCTGGTGGGTGAAAACTGTTCTTCTCTGACACGGCCAAGCAGAGAGGAAGCTTGTCCAAGCAGACATTGTGTGGGGCTGAAGATCAATGGGCAAAGGATCAACAAGGGCCAGCCAGAGACAGAGAAGGGAAAAGGGGACTGAGGGGAACCTCACTTCCACCTGCTAGCTCTGTTGCCATTCAGAGAGGCTTGGGTGTCATCCTTGCCCCACAGCCGACCCCACCAGGCTGGTATCGTAGGTGCTGGCCATGAGGGAGACTGGGGGAGGCACACGCTAGCTTGTCTCCACTGTGGCCTCTCAGCATGCCCGTACAATCCTCATGCACCCACCCTCTTTGTACTTCAAGAATACAAACAATAGAGAGGCTGCTAACATAAGGAACATCCATTTACCCATCACTGTTTTGTGAAATTTTAACAGTTGCCATAGTTGCTTCATTTTTTTTAAATAAAATATTACAGATTCAAGAGAAGCCCCCTGAACCCTCCTTCTGATCCCATGTCTGACCTTCTTCCCCAGAGGTAATTACTTTTCAGAATTTGGAGTTTGTCATCCCACTCATGATTTTCGACTTTTGCTACATATGTGTGTTTCCATAAACTACACACACATACGTACATATAAAGTTTTGCATAACTGAAAGTGTATACAGGCAGTATTATACTGTGTAAATCTGCAATTTGCTTTTCCCCTCAACATTATTAAGGCTTATCTATGTGATTCTTATAACTCTGGTTTAGTCATTTTAAGTGAAGTATAATATTCATCATGTGACTATACCAAACTGATTTGTCCATTCTTCTGTCAAGGGATGTTTAGATTTCTTTCCAATCTTTTTCATTGCTACTCTTGAGCACCTAAGTATTCGCTTGTCCGGGAAACATGATCTCCTTATGCTGTGGGTGAGAGAGTTTTTCTAGGACATACACCAAAGACTTGAATTTCTGGGTTGTGGAGGGCATACATCTACTTTACCAAATAGAACTAAGTTGTTGTTCGAAGTGATGTCCCATCAAACTGTGTAAAGGTAGCTGTTTGTCCACCACCACTTGACATTTCAGACTGAAAAAATGTTTTTTTTTTAAATTTGGTGAGTATGAAAGTATCTCCCTGTGTTTCAATTTATGTTTCAAAAATTATGAGTGAGGTTTAACATCTTTTTACGATTATTCACATTTGGGTTTCTTCTGTGAATTGCCTACCCATTTTCTGTGCCCATTTTTTCATTGGGTTGTTTGTATTTTTCTTATTGGTATGTAGGGATTTCCTGCATATTCTGACTACAAATCTATTCTTGATTGCATACATTACAGCTATCTGCTCCCACCCTGTGGCGAATCTTCATTTGTTCATGGAGTTTCCTGTTTTGCATAGGTCTTTAACTTTTTTTAATTAAAATTTTTTAATGTTTATTTATTTTTGAAAGAGAGAGAGAGGGGGAGAGAGAGAGAGAGAGAGAGAGAGAGAGAGCATGAGCAGGGGAGGGGCACAGACAGAGGGGGATACAGAATCTGAAGCAGGCTCTAGGCTCTGAGCTGTCAGCACAGAACCTGATGAGGGGTTCAAACCCACAAATGGTGAGATCATGACCTGAGCCCAAATCAGATGCTTAACTGACTGAGCCACCCAGATGCCCCCTTTCTTAATTTAAATTTACCCCTTTCCTTTTTCTGGGAGAAGCAAGGACCTCTCAGTGACAGTGATGGGGGAGAGAAGGGACCTGGGTGCTTGGGGACTGGAGGCTCCTGGCAGGAATGAGGATGTGTGTAGGTCCGGGCTGGCAAGCCTTCTTCAGGGTGGGGGTAGGGGCTGCATGATTCTCAGACCACTGGGTTTGTTGGAGGCCTGTGGGTTTGGGAGGTGATGGCCCGAAGATCCTTCTAACTAGGATGACCATATAATTTTTCATTTAAACTGGGACACCTTTGTGATTATAAGGGGACACTATTACTAATTACAGTGGGACAGTGGAAGTAAACTGGGACTGTCTCAGGCCACAGGATGGAAGGTCACCCATTTTCTGGAGTTTGCATTCCTAGTTCTTACACTCAGTCTCCCTTTGCTGGTTTCTGCCCGTCTTTACCCACCTCTGTGCCTCCCCTCTTCCTATTGCCCTAGAGGGCTTTGGGGCCCTTTTCCAGCCACCTTAGAGCCTTAACGTCACCTCTTCATAGCCCACTGGGAAAATATACTGATAGGGAGACCAGCCTTCTGTTCAAATCCTGCTCTACGAAAGTCCCCTGTTGGCCACCAAGGCATATGTCAACTCTCCTCTGAGTTCCTACAGCACTGGTCCTGCATTGTTGACTTGGATATTTAACTTGTAACCTTTGTAGGCATTGCCTCCCCCCATTAGCTTGCAAGGCCCTTAAAAATAGGAACATGTTTCACACTTCTTTGCCTCAGTTCTTCCAACCTGTCCCTGAACTAAAAGTCCCCCAATCTGTTCTGCTTCTTGGGTTGGGGGAGGGGTCCATTCTCTGTTAGGGGAGCAGGTTCTTTGTTATGGTTCTTCTCCACAGCATGTCGTGTTCCTGCACTCTTTACCACGTCTCATCCATGCCTCCATCTTTGCGGTCATCTCCCCCCTCAGTAGGCTGATGTCAGGGGCAGTTTTCTGGCAGCTGGCATAGTAGCTGGTTCAGCACATCAGCATGTGGAAGTGTATCTTCAGGCTGAAAGATAAGCATATAGTCATAAATGCCGAGCAGAGCCTCTCATTTCAGGGATGCATACATTGTGGCATAATTAAGAGGGAAGGCTCATCCTTGGAAAAGATTTGCAAAAAGGGTTTATAATTGCAAGGACAGAGAATTAGTTTTAAGGCTTCTTGACTTTTGTGATAATCTCTAGGGCTTCTTTATCAATTTGTACCCAGATGATGTTGTTCTCAAGTCATAAGCAATTGGCTTATCAGTCTCTCTGGCATCTTGTGGCTGAGCATAGCCCAGATAGGGTTAGGTGAAGCGCCACTGGTCAGAAGTGGTGGATTGTGTTTATTATAATATCCCAGTGCAGACTTAGAGGTCTGTAATTGCTTGACATTCCTGGAAGTGTCCTTGGGATGGCAAGCCCAGTACCATGGGACATTTTCCTAGTAGGAGTTAAATTGGTTTTGCAATTGTTGCTTCTTAAGGAAGGAAAGGAAAGCCTAGAAATGGAGTCGCCTCATGAAGGCTGGAAGCTATTGTTTCCTTTCGAGAGCAAACATGTCACGGATCACATAGAAAGACGCTGCTTTGTGGTGGGGGAGGCGGAGGGGAGGCTATCTGTGGCAGCAATGATGGTGCAGTCTGAGAAGGTGACAGTGAGGTCCGATGTCACATTTCTCTTGCTTTCACTTAGGACACTGATATGTGTAGACAGTGTGGGCTTTCATGAAAACCTCTCATGAGTTTATTTTTGCTGATTTCAAGACCAGGGCACTATCCAAATATGGTTCTCCACCTGGAGTTGTTGATGCATGGGGAAATTCTAGGGGCAGCTCATGCCCTACATTTTCAGGTACTTAACTCTGGGTGTTATTCAGTGAGTGACGATTATTTGCGGGTCTCTATGGATTTCCTCTCCATGGGCTTGGGCAGGGTCCAGGAAGAGGGAGGAACCAAGTCACTGCTGTGCCGGTCTGTACATGTCCTACTGTGTTAAAGGCCTCAGTCACGGAGCACTGTGGTCTCTATAGTCTTAGCAAACCATTGGGCATTAGCAGCAGCAATACTCATTGGGTTCGTGAAATGTTTCCAGGTCACTGATTTGATGATATCCCATGCTTTGTCTTTTCACAGAGACTTTAACATTCTGTATTTTAGAGGTATTTTATTTATTCGGGTGCTAGGGACACAGCAAATCAGCCATGGCCCCTGCTGTCATGGAGCTTGTAGTTGAACAGTGGAGACAGATTTTAACAATAAAGCGTGATGAGGGCTAGGAGAGGAGAAGAAGGAAAACAATGGGTATCTGTTGCAAAGTAGCCTTGGCCCTGACTTTCTTCACAAAGGCCCACTTCTCTGAGGCCATCTGAGGAAGTTTGTTGGCTCTAGCCTCTGATGGGGCTGTTGTAATGCAAACTGGGGCCTCTGATTCCTTTCTAAGAAGCTTTGGCCCTGCCCACTCATCTGTTCCCAGAGGGTCACACTGACAGTGCGTGGCTTCTGGACAGGTGCACTTTCGTCATTGCATTGTGGAATGAGCACTCTGGACCTCAATGGTTGTGCCAAAGGGTGGTGGGGCGAGCCAGGAGGGCATGCTTGCTGATACCGGAGGGGCCCTAAGCCTAGCTGCTGGCCACTTGGGAGCCACACCTCTAATAAGCACACCTGGAAATGCTGCACAAGCACAAGATTCTCATGTGCACAGCTTGTGGCTCCCTGACAAGTGAAAATAAAGACCCCTGAATGCTAAGTAATGGGAACCCTGTATGCAAACCCTGTACATCCTTACTGGGGCCCGAACAGTGGAGACTTTCAGAGTCTTCTGTTCTCTGTAGGGCTTTGCTCTCCCAGCCCTTGAAGCTGCAAGGACAGTGCTGGGGCTACTGTTTTAGGACGCAGAGGCAGATATCTGGATGCGCACTCCCTGAGCCAGCAGGTGTTTCTGTGCTCTGTGCATCAGGGTCCACTTTTACAGTGCAGCTCACTCCTGGAACGTCTGCAAGATGGGGTTGTCATAACAAGAAGGCACATCTGCTGAGAGCTTTCTGTGTGTCACGCACTGTGCCAAGGCTAAGTGCACTGTGCTAAGTCATCTCATTTAATCCTAAAGCCCTCTGATATAGGTACATCTTCTTCCTTCCATTTTATAGAGGAGAACCTTGAGGCTCAGAGAGGTTAAGATGCTTCTATAGGCAAAACAGTCTGCACACGGCTGATCTGGGATGGATGGAAGGCTTATGCTAGTCCAAAGCCCAGCTCCTTTGGCTGCCTGTGTCAGTCCACATCCTGCAGTCTGCGACTGGAGGCTTTCCTTAGACCCCATAAATGTCAAGGTTGAGTTAGTTAAAAGGTGACAATGGAGGACTTTACTGTGAATTCTGCATTGCAGGGAGTCGGGCAAACTTATCAACTGAGAAATCCCCTGGACTGCAGCGTGAAGGAAGGCCTGGTTTTGAGTCGAGTGCTGCAGCCCTAACCAGGCGCTAGACCCTTTCCCTCTGACAGGATCCAGCCACGGAGTCATTGGCAACCAACAACTTCAGTGGCAAGTCCACTGCCAGCATGTGTGTCCTGGGTGGGTCCCTGGTGTCCTCAGGTGCCCATGAGCTCTGGCTTTCCACCAAGCTCAGCTGGGTATAACTGGTCCAGCAGTGTGGCCCTGGCAGTTCAGCTTTTCGGTGGGATGGGACCCACCTGAAAACTAGCCTTGTTGACTGGGGCTCTATCTCTCTGGGTAACTTTTACCAGCTCTTCTAGCTGAGACTATAGATAGGAGATGTTTTCTGCACCTCCAAGCACTGGTTAGGATTCTGCTTAAACCTAGACAGACCTCTCTGAAATTAGTGAGGACTCCTGCTAGGAAAGTATGTCCATTGGAGACATGGACATCAATAGTAGCTGACTGGACTCAAGTTGGGCTCTGTGATTGGGGCCCAGGGGGTAGGGTGGGGCCAGCTCGCCACTGGGTCTCTTTCCTTGGATCCATAATTGTTCTCCTGCCCACTGATAAAATCCTAACATGTCTTGCATCTGAGGCTCATGGATTCTGCCAATTGATTCTATCATAAGGTCCAAGCTTCTACACAGTGAATGATGTTACCCACGATAAGCATGGTTTTAATCATGCCTCCAAAAGTTCATTAAATGTCATGGTCTTAGGTAAGATGGGGCTGGGAGGGCGATGAGAGAGAAAACTTGTAAGCAGCAAATGTCTGGGCCTTTCTAGTGGTCAGGGGTACAGCCTACTTCATTTCTGGACACTGTTATTTCTGAACCTTTAAGACCGTGTTCTTAACTGGGTGAGATTTTGCTTCCAAGGAGAGAGTTAGCAATATCTAGAGACATTTTTGGTATCACAGCTGGGGACTTGCATTGGCATCTACTGGGTAGAGGCCAGGGATATTGTTAAACATCCTACTATGCACAGGACAGCGCCTTAAAACAGAGTTATCCTATCTAAAACATTGGTAGTGCCGAAGTAGAGGTGTTTCTTCCAGTGTTGGTGGAATGTCTATGCTTGAGGCCAGGGGCCAGTGTGAATCTGGGCCATTTGTGTGCAGAGGTGTCCCCTCTTGTTCTGGTTTGTGGTACCTTGTTTTCAACCCACCTTTGTCCTTCACTCACTGCCTCTACCCAGACTACGCACTTCCAGCCTGGATGTGTGGGCATGTCTCATTCATCCTTGTCCCTTAACCTAGAGTAAATATGTTTGTTGGACAGTCAAACAGACCTTAGTGGAGGTCTATCCTTTGGGGAAGTGATACTCCATTTTGTCTGCTTAAGGATAAAATGAAAGCTTACTGATTATCCTGGGTTGAACAGTGTGCCCCCACCCCCAGTTCATCTTCACGCGGAACCTGTGATTGTGACTTTAGTTGGAAATAGGGTCTTTGCAGTGTAATCAGGTTAAGATGAGGTCATACCGGATTAGAGTAGGCCCAAACCCAGAGACTGTGCCCTGATACAAAGAGGGAAACTTGGACACGGAGATGCACACACAGAGAAGACGGCTACGTGAAGACACGTGTCGAAATTGGAGTGATGGATCTGTGAGCCAAGGGTGCCAAGGCCGGCTGAAACCACTGGGAGCTAGGAAGGGGCATGGGAAGATTCTCCCCTCAAGTATTTGGAGATGCCTTCCCTGCTGATGCCTTGATTTCAGACTTCTGGCTTCCAGAATAAATTCTGTTCTCTTAAGTCATCCAATTTGTGGTAATTTGTTGCAGCAGATCCAGGAAGTGAATCCGCGGACTTGTAGATCCCAGGAAGTTGTCAGACAGACATAAAAACCTTCTTCATACCTCAGTGTCTTCATCTGAGGCAGAGGGTCTCTGTTTCCTGGGCGATTACTGGCACCAGTGTGGACTTACCTGTCTGCTGTCATCTGGCCTTGTCTTTGATGGTGCCCACATTCGTTTCCAGATAATGTTGAACCTGGTTTGTGGTGACCAGGGAAAGTTCATCCCATATTGTAAAGGAATACAAATGAATGTGTGTTGTGAGCTGCCCAATACCCCCATTTCTAGCTCCTAGTTAGTCTTAGTCTGGCCCTAACTTCAGGTTAGCAGGACCTTCTCTCTCCTGGTGTCCTGGGCTTCCAGTGATCCTCAGAACTTATAAGTGCCCTATGTGTTCTCAAGCAACAACCAGAGGCTTAGTGGGTAAGGTGTGTGGTTATAGGCCGATGGGCTCTGGCTCCCTATGGGTCTGCCTGTCCAGGCTGGCCCTTGTGAGTCAAGTGGTGGTGTGCTGGCTTCTGGTCTGTTATCACACTATGCCAAGATCTTTATATGCTGTCCCTCCAGCAGTTGGGCCTAACAGTTTTCTGGGTCACAGACCCATTCTGGAACACTTATGGGGATGGGATCCATAGTCCAAACCCATGGTCAGGGCCCCTTCTCCCAACACCTACCCCCATCTTCCTCCTCACTGTCTTGACTACCTTTCTTTTAAGCCTATCCAACAATGGCCTGGATTCTCCTTTTTTCCTCCCACGATTGGATTTGAGAGCCAGACAAAAAGGATCCTGCCCTCTTGTCACTAAAAAAGAGCTGTTGACTCACTCTTTAGGCTAAGAAAGCCCCAGTTCTTAGAAACATAAAGGCCATCCTCCTCTCTTTGAGGGGAAAGTGAAAATGCTTTCCATTTCTCCATGGAATGAGAGAAGACTTTCTTGCTAAAGAAGCAAAAGCTAAAACCAAACACAAATTGACTTCTCTTGGGTTACCTGACCACCAAGTGTTCAGCAGTATTCTCTGTTCTTTTTCTTTTTAACTTTTAAAAAATGTTTATTTATTTTTGAGAGAGAGACAGAGAGAGAGAGAGAGGGACAGAGGATCCAACGGGGGCTCTGTGCTGACAGAGGGGGCTCGAACTCATGAACTGTGAGATCATGACCTGAGCTGAAGTTGGTTGCTTAACTAACTGAACCACCCAGGTGCCCCAGCATTCTCTCTTCTGCATTAAAAACGGGCTTCTGTGCTGCCTCAGAGATCATCAAGTTCAAAATCCTCATTCTGCACATGGGAAAGCTGAAGCCCAGAGAGGAGAAGTGACTTGCTCAAAGCCACCCAGGTGACTTGTGCCAGAGCTGGGACCAGAAGCCAAGTCCCTCAATTCTGGGGCCATTTGGGTTGACCTCACCCCAAATTACTGGGTAGGGAAACTCAACAGGTAGAAAACATTAGGAAAGAATCCCGGCACATGCCAGCACACCTAATCTCTTTCAATGGCAGGGAAGACATTTATCCCCTGACCCCCACTGGCTGGTTGATGCCCTGGCTGGAAATAATGATGATGGCTCCCATTTGCACAGCACTTTATATAAAAAAGTCTTTCTCTTCTATTGCCTCATTTGATCCTTGTGTTACACTGTAAGTGGGCAGGGCTAGCATTGCTGGTTGCCACTCTATAGATAATGAAACCAAGGTTCAAGAGGTTGGGTAAAGTGCCCAAGGTCACACATGTACTGTAGAAGAGGAATTAGAACCCAGTCTCCCCACTTAAAACTCCTGGAGAACCTGGCTTGGCAGCTGCTTCTCTAGCCTCTTCTGCTTTGCCTCTCTCTGGGAGTGCCAGGCAAACACTGACCCAGGCCCCTACCTTCCTCCTGCCTGCTTTCTTCCTCCTCCTCTTCCATATCCATGGCCAAGTTATTCCTGGCACCTTTGGTCTGGTCCTTCTTTCTGTCCTTTTATCCTTCAGGCCCCATACTCCCGTCGCCTGATGCAGGCCTGGCCCCTTAGACAGGTGCTGGTTGGTTCGCACACTGCAGCTTAGATTACGAGCAGATTCCTGGGGGGTGGTGAGGGAGAGAGTCTGGGACAGGGCTCTGGACTCTCCCTGAGGTGGGGCACTGCCCACTCAGACACTCTCCATGGCTGGGTCTCAGTTTTTCCCTCTGCAGAATGGAGAGGGCTTCTCCCTGCCCTCTCAGTTTGGGGACTAATTCTGCCAAAAAAGGGTTAAAAAATATAACTGAGCTTAATCCGAATGGAGGTCTGGTCTGTTCATTTGCATATAAGCATCTCCTCCGCCCCCAGCCCTGGCAATTTGCATCTCATTATCCAGGTGCATCCTTGGTGATTTCCCTCTAGACTGGTCCTGCCAGCTTCAGCTCTATCTCTTTTCTGGCCCTTAGAGCCTTTCTCCTGCTCTCCTGGCCCCAGAGGGGCTCTTAGGCTGGATAGGCCTCTGCAATCCTGGCTGTAGGCTATTCCCCTGGTACTTGATTTCCCCTCTGCAGAGCAGTCTCCAGGGCCCAACCAGGGAAATGGCAAGCCTGAACTGGGGCCAGTATATATGTTTTTAGGGGGAGGGGGCTGGCATAGGAAGAGGGGGTGGCTCTACCTGTCCATGTGAACATAAAAGGCACAGAGTATATTTGTCTGTGTGTATGTGCATGTGTGCATGTGTGCACATGCACGTGCACACACACACACACACACATGTGATATACACGTTCACTTTGACCCCTCTGTTCTTTTGCTTCCATCTCTGGTTATCTTTATGCATCTTTTCTTTGGCTTTAAAACAGAGTTTGACATGAATTTTATGTGACATCACCCAGGTAAAATGTTTGGGGGATGCTAGAGAGGCAGGGACAGGTTTTGTGTTTTGTCCCTCACCCTGCCTCCCAGGGGCAGACCCAGGGCCCTGGGATCTCCTAGTGCAGCCTTGCTCTTCTCAGCACTGGAGTCTCCCCAGGGAAGCCAGCCCTATAGACTCCCCTTTCGTCCTAGCCTTGAAATCAATTGCAATAGGCGGCTGGCCACAGAGGTGAGTGGAGGGCCCTAGGGAATCAGCAATTGTCTACAGGGAGGAGAAGACCCCTTGTGGAAGGTGCTCAGGGGCCTCCCTGGGGCCACACGGTTTGGCCACCCTCCATGTGCTCAGTGGCACTGCCTGACTGCTGAGTCAGAACAGACTCTGCTCCTGTGCAGAGTGGACCAGAGGGTGGTGAGTGATGAGCAGTCGGCGGGGAAGCAGGCCACGCGTACTGATTACTAACAGGCAGCGTGTGCTGGGGCAACAGCACCAGGTGGCATCAGGCAGTGACATCTAGTCCCACTTCTTCCTCAGTGAAAGCTTATAGGGCACCTGCCAGGGGCAGGGCCTTGCGTTGTGTTCATCTGTGGGTGGGGCAATGAACAAGACAGACACCTGACCGCCATGGGGTGCACACGGCCTGGTGGTGACTCAGACAGGTGAATGTGGAGGACTTGGATACAGGTGGAGAGGGGGAAGTTCAGGGTCTGGGATGGTTACCTTTATGTGTCAATTCAGTGAGGCCACGGTACCCAGATATTGGTTAAACACCAGTCTAGTTTTCACAGTGAAGGTAGTTTTTACATGAGATTACATTTAAATCAGTAGACTTTGAGTAAAGCAGATTACTCTTCAAAGCGTGATGGGCCTCAGAGAAAGAGGGCCTTAAGAGAAAACAGACTGAGGCTCCCCTGAGGAAGAGAGAATTCTGCCAGTACATGGCCTTTGGATTTGAGCTGCAACATTGGCTCTTCCTCGGGTCTTCAACCTGCTGGCCTATTCGGCAGATTTTGAACTCACCAGCCTCCGTAATTACTTGAGCCAATTTCTCTGTTTCTCTGGAGAACTCTGACTAATACAGAGTCCTGTGGGAGAGCCTAAGAATGGATGGGGGCATGGAAGGCTTCCTGGAGAAGGCAGGCTGGGCTATGGTATGTCTGCAGTTAAGAAAGAGGAAGGAAGGGTGTTGAAGGCAGTGCACCGAAGAAAGGGGTGGTATAGTTTGAATAATGGCAGCGGGCCAGGCTGGCTGAGCCTAGAGTGGGTGCTGTTACTAATTAGCTCAGTGGCCTCAAGAAGGACCCTTGGCTTTTCTGAACTTCAAAGTCCTCCATTACGAAACAGAAAGATAGTCCCAACAGCCTCTTTCAGAGAGCTGTGGGAGGATGCAAAAGAGATGCTGAAGGTGAGCAGAATGGCAGATGATGAGGAGCTGAGGGATGTGAGGGACTGCACAGTCCCTCTGGGGGTTTGGCAGGCAGCGTGGCCATGGTTGTGCAGGCAGGGGGCCTGGTGGGGCTTCCTTTAGGCCTGGAACATGCAGGGACAGAAGCAGTGGTCCCAAGGGTCCGCCTGGCTGAGGAGGCAAGAGAAGGAGGATCTTCCCCGACTTGCTACAGGGACCTTCTGATCTTAATGTTCCCTTCTATCAAATGGGGGTGGTGATTACTTAGGGTTGTCTGGAGAATCAAATGAGATAATGTGCACATGGGAATAGGCTGGAAATGAATGAAGTGATAGAACACATTGGGTTATTACTGTCAGTGGTCAGAAGCAGAAGGATGGTGAGCAGGGCCTGGCCAGAGCTGAGTTGAGACAAATGAGGACCCTGTGGAACAACATTTGAGGAGGGGCTCCCACCTCCCCCTGGTGCTGACCTTACAGGTTTTGGCCCCAAGAAGCAGTGGCTCCTTAACTGTTGTTCTGTAGGGGACTCACCCACCTCCCTCTAGCCCAGGCCTGGAAGTGAGAGCTGGCATAATTCCTATAGGAGAGACGGGTGCTTTGGGTGGCCAGTTGGATTTTAATATTCCTCTCAAGGCTTCATTGATGTTTTTGCAAGTGACGCTGTGCCCAAGGTGGCAACGTGGCACTGGCTGGAGTAGCAGGTTCCTCTAGCGTACTGGTTCCTCAGAGGGGGGTGGGTCTGGAGTTATAGCACCACTGGGGAACTCGTGAGAAATGCAAATTCTGGGCTCCACTCAGATCTCCAAATCAGAAACTGGGATAGGACCTGAGAAGCTGAATCAGAAACTGGGATAGGGCCCAGGAAGCTGAGTTTAACAAGAGCTGCAGGGGGATTTGTGTGAGCATCACCGAGCTATGGACTGGGCCTTTGGCAAGGGTGGGAGGAGCCTTATTAATTGAAACCATTCACCAGCATGGAAAACAACTTTTTCCTTCCCTGTTCCTCCTCTGCCACATTTCCTCCCTCCTTTTTGTCTCTCTCTTCTCCCCACCACTTTTTTTTCAAGACTTGAAATCAACTGCCACGAGAGGCGGTCACAAAGATTCTCGGTTTCTCTGAGCTAGCTTGAAGAGTAGAGTCTTATTTCTAACACTGCTTATGCCTCAAAAAATAAAGAGCAAATGACTCACAAGTATCTGAAGAAGGTTCAAATACTATGAATTAGAGGAAAATGTAAATTTAAGCATTTGAGATATGACCTTCAGCTTCTCAGAAAGGTAAAAGTCAGGAAGGTGGACAAGACACAGAGCTGATGGGGATGTGTGAGGACAAATCCTCTCCCGAATCACAGGTAGGGGTGTAAACTGGTTCACTATTTTGGAAAGCAATCTGGCACACTTGGTACTATTTTTTTTCAATTATTTTTATTGATCGCACCTCACATAGTGCTTCCTGTGTTTTAGACACCGTTCTAGGCAACTTACAAACACCGACGAACTAATTTAATTGAGTACAAGTCTGTCTTATGATCCTTAGCTCCTACTCTTAGGAATGGATTGGGAGAAGGTCTTGGACAGTGATAAAGGGCGAGGGATAGACTCTGTTGTTTGTGGCAGAGGCAAGCTGGAGGCCCTTCTCGGTGTCCATCAGTGGGGGGTGGCTAAGGGCAGTGATGGGTGCATCCTTATGGGTGTTGAAATCATCTAATTAGACACCTACAGCAAAGATAGATCTCGATAAACAGTGCTGACTGAAAAAAGCAAAATGCAGAATAACATTCATAATACAGTGCCATTTATGAAAATTCAAAACACATATTCATAACAATGCTCCATAATTTACAGGATATATGCGTATTTCAGGACATGCAGCAACATACTGGAGCAGGTGCCTGTGTGGAGGAGGCAGATTCAGAGTGGGGACAGGAACGAGGGGGAAGGGAAGGGAGGGAACCGCACTGGGACCCTGTTCTAACTGGATGCTGTCTTAATAATGTGCTAAATGCGAAGGAGTGGATGATCCCAATGGTCTGAGCCTGTGGTCAAAAAGGAAAAAGAGAAATGAAGCCCCCCTTTTCCCTGAGCTTAAAAATCAAGGAAAGCAGGCCTGCGGCCAATGGGCTGAGCATGCAAGGGAGGTGTAGAGTTTGGCCAGAATTTGACTCTAAAACTAGTCACGTAAATCTCTTAAAAATGGGACTAAAAATAAATAAACCAATAAGTTTTTATGACAGCCATGTCACGTGTTCTAGAGTGACTGGCCCTAGGAGACATTCAGTGGTGACCTGCTTTGCTGCCTTTCAAGAGTGGCATTCGAGGAGGCCATCCATGCCTTCCTTGGACAGTCTTTCTAGGCCGCATGTTGGCTGCTGTGAGAGGTCAGGGTCAGGGTAGGCCATGCGGCGGGGGAAACTTAGAAACACAGCCTCATGTCCGTGTTGACTTTTATTTAGGAAAATTTCACGAATATACAAAAGGAGAGAGAACAGTAGAAGGAAGCCTCACTCCCACCCCAGGTTCACCAGATATCAACTGATGTGGCTTATCTTGGGAATTTATTGATAAGGGGACCATAGTTAAGGATAATAATCATGCCTTACATTTGTATAGAATATTACTATATTTCGTACACAAGCATCTTTTGCATACAGTATTTCATTCAGTTTTCATGGCAAGCTATTAGCTGGATGTTGTTTTCCCATTTTAGAGATCAAAAGACTGAGGCTGAGTGCAGTGAAGGAGCTTTCTGAGATATATCTGCCATGCACCGAGCCTGGGGCAGGCCCTGGGCGCTCTGGCCTACAACCAGCCCTTTTCTTCAGCTCCACGAGCATGAGGTCCCTGAGCAGCCCTTGCAGTCATGCTCCCCAGGTGGCTGTGGATGAGCCCCTCCCTGCTCTGGGCCTCCCCTTGTGGCCTGGGGAGTGTCTGTGTCCTACTCTGCCCCTCTTGGAGCTCAGTGCCATCACTCCCTGGTGTGCCCTACTTAGTGGGAAGTGGAACAGTTTAGAAACAACCCAGAAAGCAGAGAGAGCCAGACCACACAGTCCGGATGTCCCCACTCCAGAGGCCTAGTGCTGGCTCAGGGCCACTGGGCAGAGAAAACAGCTCCCAGGAGGTGGCAGTGCCATTGGGGAGTGGGCTGGGAGAGAGGCCCCTAGTTTTCCCCTATTTCTACCCAGAGCTCATTTTGGCTGCTGGGGCCGAGGACTGGAGGGTGAGTGGCCCAGGAGATGCTGAGGAAGAAACAGGGAGAGTTCTGCAGCTCCCTCAGGGTACGCTCAGCCCCCAGTCAGTGCTGAGACCAGGTTCCAGAAACAGATTTCTTCTTTTTTTAACCATTTTTTTCCCCATGGTGACCCAGTTTTGTAGCTGAGGCCCCAAGATACTCTGGCCACGTCTCTGAGTTATTTTTCTGGAGGATAGGCTCCCTAGCGAGTCCTTGCTGCCTGCACTGTGGTTGGTGGGCCCAAGGTAGGACACCTGGCATCTTCTGGGGAGGGAAGGCCCCCAGGGCTCAGGGCTATGGAACAAGTGCTCCAGGTTCACCTCCTCTCGTCTGGAGCCCTGGCTTGGTTTCTGAGACACAGATGGAAACTTGTGCTCCTGAGTCCTCATTTACTCGGCAGGGTACCTCCAGAAGGTGACCACATGTGGGAGAGAGAGCGGTGGACAGGAGGTGATGGTGCCAGCCAGAGATGCAAGATCCAAGGACCAGCCAACACCCACACACTGACTACTCCCCGCACACGCAGCCCTGGAGTGTCCAGAGAGCTAATGGAGCTGCAGGAGTTAACAGGAGCTCCTTGGTTGTGGGGTGGGAGCTGGAGGTTGTGCCCGTGGGGGCAGATGTAAAGAATTCCTGTCTTGTGACTGATGTGGACTGGGGAATGTGGACACTCAGGAGGAACAGGGTCACATCCCTGCCCTCAGGGATTTACATTTAGTTGCATACACACGCATGTGCACACGCACATGTAGACATACACCTGCTTTCACAAGTAAATAAGGACACACACATAAGCACACATACACGCATATATAGAGACATACCCATAATCTCACACAGATAAAGATGCACACAGATATGCTCACAGTCTTGCCCAACACACACACACACACACACACACAGAAGTCACTGAAAAAAATTAAGCACTTAGGTTCTGTTGTAACAGGCGTGTGAGAAGGGATTAGTCCAGTTAGAACAAATGAAGAAGATTTTACAGTGGGAGTAGCATTTACATCTTCTACCTTGTGCACAGGGATGTGCAGGAAT
Organism: Panthera uncia; assembly: GCF_023721935.1. Lineage (NCBI taxonomy): Eukaryota > Metazoa > Chordata > Mammalia > Carnivora > Felidae > Panthera > Panthera uncia. The sequence goes on along the minus strand of NC_064811.1, from coordinate 165,415,771 downwards.
GGCATTCCAGGCAGGGGGAAAGTACAAACAAAGGGGTGGACACTCCCATGAGCCTTGTCTGCCCAGAGGACCCTGCAGGAGATCCATCCGCCTGGGATCGTAGTGCCCAGTATGCCCCTCGTGATGTGGCTGCAGAGTGGCTAGCTGGGGGAGATAAAGGCAAGAAGAACTGGCTGCTCCAGACCCAGGGAACCTGGGATACCCTGGGTTTCAAGTGTTACTGTACTTCAGTTGGTTAGTCCAGGCATCCAGGGGAAGGTTCCGAATTCTTTATTCAAGCCCAGAGGTGGGAGCAGGTGCGGCAGGGAGGCCTTGGTGGAAGCAGTCGTTGTGAACCCAGGATGCCTCTTCCACTTTTCCCATGCTTGTCAGCGTCTCCCGTACGGAAGAGGGATAATGGCAGCTGCAACTCTGAGGGTTGTGGTGGAGACTAGATGAGAAGGGTAAGCTCCTTACCCCGGGTCTGGCACTCAGGAGGTATCCAGCGGTGAGAACACTTTCACATTTACGTGGTGCCCTCCTCATTCATCTGGCTGATGCCTTGGCTTCCCTTCTGCCCAGGACCACCACTAGTTCTGGATCTGGGCCTCTGTGCTCCAACCCACCCTGGGCACACCTGTGACCTAGCCCCGAGGGCGATGTGCCCATGGGGTCTGTCCGGCTCTTCCTGTGGGAGCAGGGGCTGTGGCATATTTGGTCCTCATATCCTTAGCACCCTGCACCTGTCTCGCAGGACAGGATGGGGACCTTCTCTGAATGAAGGAATGAAAATGTGTAAGTGCTTTGTAAATGGGTAAGGATTTACAAAAGTTAGTTAATGTGCTTCTCCAGAGAGTGAGCCTTGGGCAAAGGCATAATGAAGTAAACAGAGCTGGATTTCAAGACCAAGGCCAGGTTGGAGCTGGGCCTGCGGGACAGTGTGGGGAGCAGAGGGGGGCCACACCCGCCACTAGCCCAGGGCCCAGAGGGCAACCTGTAGCATCTTTGCAGGGGAAATCTGCCTTCCCTCCCATTTAATTTTCTTGTTCTGATTATAAGGTCAATCATTGTAAAGCACTCAAACTTCAAACAGGAAAGAAATACTTAACACATGTAACATGAAAAGTAAAAATTCCCTTCTTCTCCACCCCTGTGCCTGTGAGACAGCTAGGGTATGTCCTTACAGCCTTCCTCTGATTTATCCACTAACTTTGATTGATTGATTGTTTATGTTACAAAAGCAGGGCCCTGCTAAGCGTAGTTCTGCAACTTCCTTGTATCACCTAGCAACGTACTGTGGACATTGTGGGTTTTTGTGTTTTGTTATTGTTGCTTTCACCTATACCACATTCTTTTAAATGACCCTATAATATTCTGATGCATGCAGGAGGTACCACTTATTTAACCAGTCCTTGACGGATGGACCTCTGGATCGTTCTAATGGAAATTGCGTTTTGAAGGAGGCCTGAGTGGTGAGGGCGGGATGCAAGCATAATGCTCTTCCTCCTTCGCCATCCCTGTCTCCTGGCTCTGCCTTTATGAGGTGGCAGAACCAACTATCCCAGCCCCCATCCCTATCCCAGGGCCTGTGCCTCTCCCAGAGGGGTTGAGGGGACACCTCTCCTCCTTTTTATAGCTTTGCCAACCTGATCCCCGTCCCCTGGGTCTGTTTGTCTTCCTTCACCAGGGTCAGGTAACCCCACCTGCCTGGCTCAGACGTTGTTTGCTCAACCTGTGGGTTTTGAGTAGTAGAAGGTCTGGACACATAAACGGGGCCTTGGGGCAAACAGGGAAGGCCAGGGCAGGATGAAGCCAGGGAATTGGGCGGGTTGCTGGGGTGGTGGTGATTAGGTTGGCAGGTTACCCTCTTCCAGGAAGGGGGCAGCCAGAGAGGAAAGAGGCTGCTGTTTCTTGTGGCATTTGGGGAATTTGACGATGCAAATGAGGCCTCTGGTGACTATGAATATTCATTAGGAGTTCTCCCTTCCAAACAGTGGGAATTCTTCCAGGCTTGCTAATGAACCTGGGAAGACAAAGGGTGGGAAGTGGTCCTTCTTCACTCTGCCTTTCCTCTCTCCCATCCTCTTCTTGTCCCCTCCTAACCTACTGGGTGCGACAGAGGCAGAAGCCAGGAGCGAGGCCTGGGTTCTAGGTTTGGTCTCCAATTTGTGGGCCTGACCTGTCTGGGCCTTCTTGTCCTTCTCTTCTCCCATGAAAATCATGACCAAGGCCACCCTAGGAAAGAGCCTGAGGTAGAAACAGGGGAGAATCATGGGGAGCTGGTTAGAATCCTAGGTACTGTTTAAGCAGGTGGGGAAACTGAGGCTTCAGTTGTAAATGACTTGCCCAAGTTATAAGGCAATTATGTGACAGCATTGGAGTTAAGCCCAGGTATTCTGACTCAGGATCTTAACATCTTACCGCCCTGATCACCCCTGAAGCCTGATTAGACCATTTGCTGAGCCCCCCACATGCCTAGTGTAATCCCTTCTTGGAATCTTTGCGTTCCTGAGTCTAATCCACTTCTGGGAGGCCTGCCCTGTGCACCCCAGCCCACAGCCACCTCTGCTTCCTGAACTCTGTTGCCCTTCTTGGCTAAAACAGTCACTCTACACTTGGCACAGACATCCTGGCTGAGCTGTTACCTTTTCAGGGGGGCACCTATTTCCTGAACTTTAGGGTGGGGCCCATGTCCTATACATCCAGCTGGAGGTTCAGGGGGTACCTACTTTCTGAATCCAAATTGGAGCATGAAGCCTGGTGAGTATGACCATCTTGTGGACCACAGGAAAGAATGTGTAAAATCAGAACTGTCCAGGTTAGGGTAGCCAGTAATAAATATATGTGCGTATATGGAATCACAGAATGAGACAGAGAGAAGAAAGGAATCACAAAGGACATCTCCAGCCCAATGGATTTGATCTTTCTTCTTCTTCTTCTTCTTCTTCTTCTTCTTCTTCTTCTTCTTCTTTTTTAATAGCCAAATCTTTTTTTCAAATGAAATCTTGCCCGAAGCCTGAAAAATAAGAGAGACAAAAGCAGGGCTGCTCAGGTGCAGGATGAGATGAGAGGCCTGGGGTCCCCTTGGTAACTCCTTCCCTTGTCTCCTCAGCAACATCTGAGCTCACTCATTACACAGATAGGCTGAGGCCCAGAAAGGGACAGGATTTGTGGAAGTTACACAGTTTGGTAGTAGCAGAGGCAGAATTAGAAACCACGTCTCCCTGGGAGACCCTGTCTACCAGACCCTGAGTTTTTGAGGTGCCCCTGGGATAAGTTCTGCGTCAGCCAGGTGAATGGGTCTCCATTCCTCTCTGCCTGCCCTTGACAGCCAGGGGCTTTTGGATACAGTTGGCTGCAACTTTTGTCTCCATGGACGTTTTAAGACTAGAAAGGGAGAGGGTTAGAAGGAGGTGTGTAGGCAGAGAGGAGGGGAGGAAGGCAGGGCACTGTTCCAAGTGGAATTTGATCTGGATAACAGTGCTTAGCCTCTGGATCTCATTTGGTTCAGGAAGAGGGATGGGGAGGGGGTGTGGGGGAACAGTGCTGCTGCTCTGTCTCAATGAGGGAGGAAAAGGAATCAAGGAGTTTCACAGAGCCTAAAACCCAGCCCTGTGCCTCTGTAGACTTCACTGCACCATTAGTGCTGCTGAAGGTGGCGGGGGCGGGGGGGTGGAGGGGGAAGGCTGGCCTGTCTTGTGGCCCCCTCATTATGCTCCTAACAGGCTCCTGTAGATGTTTATTGGCCCAAATCAATTGATCAATTGTTTCCACCTGCTGTTTACACTGAATGTCTCTGCTTCTCTCCCGTGCCTTTGATTGTTCCTTCCTGGTTTGGGGGTCCTTCCCAGCTGTTCCCCTTCTCCTAGGAATTTTGGAGAATTCCATTTGAAGCTCCTTAAAGGGGCCCTTAAGCACTTGGGGATGAAGATAAGTAAATAGAAAGATGTGGACTGGAATAACAGGGGAAGAAGGATGGATATTGTCTCTCAGGGAGGACTTTCTCTCGCCCCAACTGTTTTTGGAGACCTAAAAAGCAGGCAGGGTCAGGTCAGCTGGGACTAAGGGGTCCAGGAGTTCTGGTTGTACTTATGTTTTTTGGGTTAGTCTGCACAAATTGTCCACTGCTACTCAGTGCTTCAGTTTCCCCACCTAGAGTAAAGATGGTGTTCTCATCTTTCCTGCTTTGTGAAGCTGTTACAGGGTGACTCTTGTTACTTGTAATTACATCATGGGGGCCCAAACAAAGCACAGCAAATATATTTGGACATATTGCCTGCACCCCTTGGAGCAAAAGGCAGAGTATAGCCACAACCAGGGCAGGGGTAGGGATGGGGGGCGGCCCTTTACCTCTCAGGAGAGTTGCCCAGAGACTAACTAGACTGCCCTAGGGTGGTCTGGAGAAGTTGACTTGGCCTCGCATTGCAGCAGCCTCTGAAAATGGAGGTAGGTGAAATAGATCAGGAGTTCTTCCCCAGGAGGCCAAGACATGGGGCCAAATGTGGTTGCCTAAGTGGGCTACACCTTTAAGCTCCCCTTCAGGCTGGGCAAGGATGCTAACGGGAAGAGGGTGCAGTCCCTTTCAGTGTCCTGGGGTTTGGTGGTGAGTAGTCCTTGTTGTCTAGGGACTTCCCATAAAGCACATCTTTCCATGGTCTCTCACAAAGAGACTCTAAACAGAGGATCTTGTGCATCAGGACATAGCATTGAATATCATCAAATGCTTCCAACAGACTGTATCTGTATATAAAGTCGCTTTGTTTCTATAGAAATTGAGTGCCTAGAATCACTTAGCTGTGTGATATTGCATATCACTTCCTTTCCCTGAGCCTCAAGTTATTCATCTGCAAAATGAGAGGGAAGAGGTGATGAGAGGTTGGATCTTATTATCTCTAAGGATGTTCTAGTCCAAGAATATCTAAGGATATTCAAATCTAAGAATCCTTGCTACTTGCTGAAGTGGCCATCTCCTGTTCTTGTGGTTTAGCAACTGTCCACCTATTAGATCCCAAGGCAGCCCCCACCATCACCTCTTTCCTAAGGCTGAGATGTTGCTGGTGGCTAGCTGATCATGATCCTTGGAGTAGTACCTAAACCTTATTCTACAGATCTGCATGGTTTTTCCAAGCTATTTCTGCCTTCTCAGATGCAGATATTGTACTCTCCTGTCATCACCCACTCATCCATCCATCCATCCATCTACCCATCTATCCTAAAAATGTTTGGAGTGCCCAAGCATTCTACTAGACATTAGATATAGAGAGATAAGAAGGCTAGCCCTGACATCAAAGAACTTAACTGCCAAGAGGTTGTGAACAGGCAATATATAGCAACTATACAATACAAAGCACAACAGTGTTTTGAAGTTAGCCCTAGATTTGATTTTTGCCTCCACCACTCATTTGATAGTTATTTGTGTGATGGTGAGTGAGTTACTTAACCTCCTGAATCTGTTTCTTCATTTATAAAGTAGAGATAATAACACTAGGCGTATTGAATGGAGACATAATTCTCAATAAGTATTACTTCCTCTCTCCATAAGAGAGGTACAGCAATATCTTGATGAGCAGAGAAATATACAGAATTGTTGAATCATTATAATATAATAATTATAATATAATATAATGTAACTGTTAATTATACTTGAATAAACAGAAAGAAAGAAAGAAAGAATGAAAGAAAGAAAGAAAAAAAGAGATACAACAAGTGTGGCATGGCAGCACAAGATAGGGAGAGCTTCCTGAGGTCCAGGAGCCCCAAGAAAGACCTCCCAGAATGGCTGACATCTGGAGAAGCATTGAAGCAAGAGGGATTCTGGTGTGAGCCAAGATGAGAGAGTGCAGGACATCACCGCACAGCAAGGAGTAAGCTTGATCAAGGATATGTGGGGAGCACTGGTGGCAGACACAATGGAGAGTATGTTGGGGCCAGGTAGGGAAAGCATTGACTTCCAGGATCAGGAGGAAGCCTTGGTTAAGGAGGCCGCAGGGGGGTTTTGAGTAGGAGAGGAGTCATGCCCCTTGGTTCCCAGGGCAGAGCTAGACTCCAAAGCCCTTGGTGACTAAGTCATGACCTTCCTCTGGGAGCTGGAAATTGGGATCTGATGATGAGATTGCAAGGTCAGGACTAGCTGGGTGAACTTGGGTGAGTCGCTTGGGTGAGCTGCGTCCTTAGAGGTGAAAGCGGAGGAATGGATGAAGTAATCCCTCTGGCTTGGAGTTCCGTTGTTGGTGTTTCTTCTCCAGTCTCTTTCCTGCCTGCCTCTTTCTACTCTCCCTCCTTCTCTCTGTGCCTCGTCCCTGCCTGCCTTGCCAGTCCATTTCCTGTGGGCAGAGTGGAGCAGCCAATTTGCTTTATCCCTTGCTGCATCAGAGCAGAGGGGGTGGAGGGATCAACACCTCCTTCCTGGGTGCTGAGCATCCCAGCTTTGCTGTTAGGGAACTGCTGCCCGTGAAGGTGAACCGGCCTTTGCCTCCCTTCAGAGTTCCTTGGTGAGCTATGAGCTGAAATGGGCACCCCTCTCCCTTCCCCACAGGGGACTGGGGGAGGTACTGGGAGGGGCAGAAGGCCCTCGCCAGACCTGGAGAGCCATCTGCCTGGGTCAGAGAGTGCCCAGCAACTAGGCATGTGGGGGTTGTCTTAGCCTGAACCCATCTGAATCCTGATAGAGGGCAGCCAAGGATAGTGGAGCTCCTCTGGTGAGTGGGAGCAGTTGTTTGGTGGTCCCCACCAGACGTAAGACCCCGGCCTTGGGGAGAGGTTGGGTTGGTCTGACTGGCAAAACCTTCCAAGCTGGTGCCTATGGCTGGGAATCTTCCATGGTGGTGGTGGTGGGGGACACAAAGGCAACAAATGGTATGTTCAGATATCTTTTCTTCCCACCTGGACAGAGCAGGTCACACAGCCAGAACTAGCTTGATGGCTGTGAATGGAGGAATCTGCCCACATCAGGTTATTAAAGGTTACAGGGAATACTTCCTGTCCCCAAAATGTTTCTCCTAGCATACCCTGAGCCTCCTATTAAAATTAAGCACTCCTGCCAGAGGCCATACCTTAAAATGACATTGTTCCAGGGCACCTGGGTGGCTCAGTCAGTTGGGTGTCTGACTCTTGGTTTCAGCTCAAGGCATGATCTCATGGTTTGTGAATTCGAGCCCTGCATCAGGCTCTGTGCTGACATTTGGAGCCTGCTTAGGATTCTCTCTTTCTCCTCTCTCTGCTCCTTCCCCACTTTATCTCTCTCGCTCTCTCTTTCTCTCAAAATAAATAAATAAACTTAAAAAAATGACATTGGTCCACAGTTCTGTGAATATTTAGTGATGGCCAGCTGAGATCTGGAGGGGCCTGTGCCGATGGCAAGGGGGAGTGCCAGGGGTCTCAGGAGAAGGGCACAGAGACCAGGAAAGGTGAAAAAGACACTGTTCCCTGACCATATTCCATGCCTACAGCCACCAGGAAGTTCTCTGTATCCGGTCGGTCTAAGGAGCTACCAGCCTAGATTCACCTGCGGCTGAACCTAGAGGGGCCCCCACGATGCAGTGGTGAGAGGGGCTATGAAATCAAGCAAGGTCTGGGGTCATGTTTGGCTCCTTGGCTTTCTAGCTGGGTCTCTTTGAGCAGGTAATTTATCCTCTGTAACCTCATTGTCATCATCTGTAATACAATGTGTTATGAGGGATAAATGAGATAATGTGAAGCATTTAGAACAACACTGGTCACACAGTGGGTACACAGAGGAACAAAGCATCTTGCTAATACTACAGGACAAGTTTCCAGCCATGTTCCACAGTGCTCCTCTCTGCCTATTCCTCCAGCTGCCCATCAGTCTATCTTTCTTACTAAGCTTCTTTTTATCTGCCTTTTTTCTTCCCCTCCATCACTCAGCTCATCTATCTCTGGCCACTGTCATGTTATCTCTCTGCCTATCTTGCTCTCATCTCCAGCTCTCTGCCTGTCTCCGTCCCTCCCAGCCCCTCCACCCCCATCCTCCCTCTCGCTCTGGCTGTCTCCTTGCCATCTGTTTGGCTGTCTGGTAAGCACTTGGTGGCTCTCCACTCCTGCCCATCACTATCACTTCCTCCCCATCGCCCACTCCTTTGGGATTTCCCTAGTTGAGCCCCTCCCCCTACCCATCTCTCTCTGTCCCCTCTTTCCCTCCTGAGGCCCTGACCCAAGCCCCTTCCTGGTGGCAGAGGCACCCCTTCCCAGCACCCTGCCCGGGGTAGGTGGCTGCAGAGTGGAGCAAAGCCAGCAGATGAGGGCCGAATGCAGTCTCCAGAGGTGAGGGTCAGTCCTGCTAATTCCCCCGCTCTGGGTGGAAGATGTGGAGGCTTCATTCAATTATGTCACATCCACTCAGCTGCTCCACCCGGATGATGCAGTGCAGCCTGCTGGCCCTTCCCTGCCAGGACCTAATGGAGAGAGATCTCCTTCAGCCTGGCTCACCACAGGGGTCCTCCTGGAGCGGGGATGGGCCCAGCCTGTCTGGCCTCAGACTTCTCAGCTTGCCATGATTCGCTGCTCACCCTGATTACATCCAACAACTGGCCTCTGGAGTTTGTCCCTCTCACCTTAATCATTTCGGAATTGGATCTCAGTGCTTCTCATTCCATTACTGCCACCCTGCCTCCCCCACCTTAGCTGCTACCCGCAGGAGCCAGGCAGGCAGGCCCTGCCTCTCCCATGAGGTCTGAGGCCCTGGGGGTAAGCAGACCAGGGAGGTGACTGAAGGGACACAGGGTTTAAGATCTGGGCCAACGCTGCCTCTGTAGTCTGAAATACAGGCATGTGGGCATTGTCATGGCATTTCTTCTGGGCATAAGGTCTTTACTGACTAAAGTCTATGCCAGGTGCTATAAGAGATCCCAGAGAAGCTCTCAAATTCTCTCCCTTTCCTCAAGAATCTTAGCCCTAGGAGACAAGGCCAACAGCATGAGACAATTAAGGGCAATGACGACTACAAATAGAATTAGATTCTAAGAATGGAAAGTCAGATAACCAAAGAACAAACATTGATTGGAAATTCTTTCATGTGTGTTGTGCTGTTTGTTCCTCACTAATCTGTGAGGAAGAGATTGTCGACATTTTCAGGCGGGGAAACTGAGGTCCAGAGACATTGAGCTTATCTGAGCTCAAGGAGCCAGCAACTGAGCTCTTGACAGAGCCTGTGGTCAAGGCCTTGGGGCCCAGTCCTTCCTTTCTCACTGTCCGTCACAGGCTTGGGTGGTTAGGGAAGGCTCTGAGGCAGGACCCAGTGGGCAGGGGGAAGGTGGGAGGACACATCAGGTGGGGGGGGGGCAGCTTGGGCAGAGTTCAGTAGCAGGAATGAGGACGCTAAAAGGGTTACACAGAGAGCACTGCTGTGGGGCAAGCTGTGGGGACATGGGAAACAGGGGCCTTTGCACAGGTCTGCAGCACGACAGTATCTCCCCCTCAGTCTATTGTCTCCCTCTCTGTAGTTCTGTCTCCTTGCCAAGCCCCTAAGTGAGATGGGGCCTCCAATAACTCCAGGAGGGAGTTTGGACCTCAAGCTTCAGTGGAGGGGATCACCTTCAAGAGAATGACCAGCAGACTGGTGTAATGGGATGAATTATGTCCCCCCTGCAAAAAAAAAAAAAAAAAAAAAGATATGTCAAATCCCAACTCCTGGTATCCAGAAACATGACCTTGCTTGGAAATAGGGTCTTTGTAGGTGCAATTAGAGATCTCAAGATAAGATCATTCTAGATTTAGGATTGGTATCCTTATAAGAGACTGGGAGGTTTGAAACACAGAGATACAGGGGAGGCAATCTGACCACAGAGGCAGAGACAAGAGGGATGTAGCCACAAACCAAGGAACATAGGAGCCACCAGGATCTGGGAGAGACAAGAAAAGATCCTCCCCTCCCTACCCCAGAGCCTTTGGAAGGAGCACTGCGCTGCCAATACCTTGATTTTGGACTTCTGGCCCCCCAGAACTGTGAGAGAATGAGTTTCTCCTGTTCTCTGCCACTCAGCTTGAGGTGGTTTGTTACAGCAGCCACAGGACACTGATGGAGCCATGGACATACCTGTCCCCACTAGGAGAGTAGCAACCAGCAAGGGCTGGTGGCAGCTGCATCTGCAGGTGCAGTACGGAGACCCCTGAGACCACAGTGGGCACCCCCTGTCACACGGCTCACAGCACCAGGACTGGCAGAGAATTCAGTCCCTTGCCCCTTGCTTTTGGTGCAGAGGGTGTGCTGAACCATACACAACAAGGAGCCTGAGGGAGGCAATTTTAGGCTGAACAGAAAGCAGCCTCCAGACACCATTGAGCAGTATGTACATGGAGCAGTTCGCCTCTAGAGAGGGAAATGCACTTGCTGGAAATACAAACGGGTCCACTGGGGGCTTCACTCATGTGGAGGGTGATGGCTCCATGATGTAATATGAAAGGATGTTTCAGGATGAGGGTGCGGGAAAACAGCTGCCTGAATGTGCTCCTTCCCAGAAATCAGCCCGCAGGGCCGCTTCCTGATGGAGTACCCGGGCTGGCTAAAGCAGGGTTTTACTTCAGTTGGGAAATTCCGGGCCCTCAGAGTATAGCGAATCCAGGCCGCTAGTTCTGGAAGAATGAGTGGATTTTCCACCCACACCCCCTCCCTAAGACCCAAAGAAAGGGACTCGTATAAGTACTAACACACTGGTTTCCCTGGTAGCTCCTGGACTCCGTTCCACTGAAATCTTAAAGAGCAGAATTAACAAGACAGTCCTGAGTTTTGTTTCCAGAGCAGTGATTGAGAACTCTCCATGGAGGTCGACATTGGGAGAGTGAGACCTGGAGTATGTCTGGGAGTTAAGACGAAGGAGGCAGTATCTGAAGACAAGGCAGAGGATACAGAGCTCCAGGGCTTGAATTACCCTCGAAGGCTCCCCATCTCGGAGGTTGGAAATGGTTGGGTATCCCGACATACACACCAAGGAGGGTGAGGAGATGAGGCTGTGGGGCCATTTATTTGACCACAGGCCTCAGTGCCCAGAATGTTCCTCTCTTTCCTCCCTGCTGATGGCAGCTTTGTTTGGTTATGGCTTTTTCCTCTATGAAGAGTGAGATGCTCTCCAGCACACCCTCTATCTGAGCCATTTTCATTTACCACAGTCTCCTTCCCGCCTCCCTCCCTCCCTTCCTTCCTCCCTCCCTGCTGGTCAAAGTGAGACCCAGAACCCTGTTGGTGCCTGAGGCCTCCCTCCTGCTTCCAGTTTATTCTTTAAGAGGTATGTTTATTGAGGACTACCTCAGTTTCTCTCTTGATACCAGGGAGAAAGTTATATGGCTTTGTGCAGGACTGAAACAGAACAAGGTCTCCCTAACTCCTTCTATTCTTTCCCTCTCTAGCTCTATCTCCTGGCTAAGCCCTTTCTTCCTCCTCAGCTGGGAAGGCAGGCACATTCAAGGCAGTGGGATGCCAGCCACGTTTGTGTGTGTGTGTGTGTGTGTGTGTGTGTGTGTGCACACGTAGCTCAGCACACTAAGCACACCCTGTTTCTGCTGGTGGACCCTGTTTGCAAGGTCACTATGCTTCCCCTTTATAGCACACCCTCATCAAGCTTTTAGAGCAAAACAAGCCATAGGGAGGGTTTCTGGTCTGCATCCAAGCAGTACTCTCTCTTGCTCTCCTCAGGCCTCCCCCACAACTGTCAACCTCCACGAGGACCACATTATGCCCAATCTTTTACAGCCATTGTCTCCTATATCATTACTGCTGGAAGGGCCTGAAAGGAACTGGCTCACCCCTTGTGTTTCAGATGATGATGCTGAGGCTGAGGGAGGGACACACAGGTCTGAAGTCATGCCTGGCAGAGCTGGAGTCAGGGCCTGGACCAGTTATGTATATACCCAGGCAGGTTATATTTTGGTGCCCTTCAGATTGGCTTTTAACATTTCTTTAAATTTATTTTTTAATTTTAATTTATTTATTAAACATTTTTTGATGTTTATTCAGTTTTGAAAGACAGAGACAGAATGCGGGCAGGGGAGGGCCAGAGAAAGAGAGGGACACACAGAATCCGAAGCAGGCTCCAGGCTCTGAGCTGTCAGCACAGAGCCCGACGTGGGGCCCAGACCCACCAACTGTGAGATCATGACCTGAGCCCAAGTCTGAGGCTTAACCGAAGAGTCACCCAGGTGCCCCAGATTGGCTTTTTTTTTTTTTAAGTGGGATTGGATTTGGTGCCAGAGAGAAGTGTTTGAGGTTTCCTACCCAAGCCCTGTCCACTTCAGTGGGAGCGGGGATAAGTTAATGAGGAAGCGGTATGGAGAGACCGGAGTTATTTGGCACCATTTTACTCCTTTATCCCAGTGATGTTTTTGTGCCCTTTACAGATTCATACCCACTTGACCTGACTCTTTATGCAGCCCGGTGTCATGAGAACCCCAGTCTCCTGCCTCACCTCTCCAGTCCACCCTCTCCTTAAATGCTGGCATCTCACTCAATGCACTGGGATACCATGTGCTGCAGGGACTCCTGTCTCCAGGGGATACCAAGACGACCCTGTGCTCTCTCCAAGTGCCCTACCTTGTCCCATTACCTGCTTTCCTGCTCCTCTGGCTGCCCCTCGCCAGCCCTCCCCTTTCCTCTGACACTTACCTCTTAGAGATCTCTGGCCTAGAAGCTGCTGCCACATTTTCTTCCCACTTGTATCTCTAAAGCTCATTCTTCAGACCCACTCATTCTCATAGTGATGAAAAACTACATCCACATCTAAGTCTCAGCTGTATTTCCTGTTCCCCCATGCTGGCTCTGGTACCACCACCCCCACTCGTGAGGAACATGTGAAATGTGACAGGGGCCACCATACTTTTGCTCAGTGTGTCTGATTACTTGAAAATTTCCCATGAGAGACTCATTTCTTTGTCTTAAATGCTAATGCCCCTAGGAGTGCTCACACATGAGGCCATTACCAGTGTTGGTGTCTTGAAGAATAGGAAGGGCTTTGTTAATGAAAATGAGAGGGCATCTACATTTTAGCATAAGCTCAGAATATAAGAGTGAGGCATACTGTTCGGGAATCTGTAGCAAGTACAGATTGTCTAGGGCAGGGGTCTGCCAACTTTTTCTGTAAAGGGCCAGAAGTAACTAGTTTACAGAGAGTAAAATCTATCTGTAATAGTCTTTGTGGATCATATGGTTTCTGTCTCACCGACTCAATTCTGTCGTTGTAGTGCAAAAGCAGCCATAGGAGTGTTACGGGCTGCGTTGTGTCCCCCAGATCCATATGTTGAAGTCCTAACACCCAGTATCTCACAATGTGAATGTATTTGGAGGTGGGTCTTTAAAGAGGTGGTTAAGTTAAAATGAGGTCAGAAGGGTGGGCTTTGATCCAATATGACAGGTGTCTTTATAAGAAGAGGAAATTTGGACACAGACAGGTACAGAGGGCAGACCATGTGAAGACACAGTGAGAAGATGGCCATCTACTAGCCAAGGAGAGAGACCTCAGAAAAAACAACTCTGCCAGAACCTTGATCTTGGGCTTCCAGCCTCCAGAACGATGAGAAAATAAATGTCTGTTGAGTAAGCTCCCATCTGTGGTACTTTGTTATGACAGCCTTAGTAAACCAATACAGCAGTATGTATACAAATGAGCGTGGCTGGGTGCCAATAAAACTTTATTTGTGAACACTGAAATGTGAACTTTGTATTATTTTTAAGCATCACAAAGTATCATTTTTGGGGGGTGCCTGGGTGGCTCAGTTGGTTAAGCGTTCAACTCTTCTTGATTTTGGGTCAGGTCATGATCCCAGGGTTATGAGACTGAGTCCCACGTCAGGATCCCTGCTGAGCATGGAGCCTGCTTAAGATTCTCTCTCTCCTTACCACCCCCTTCCCCTGCTAGCTTGTGTTCTCTGTATAAAAAAAATTCAAAATATCATTCTTTTGATTTCTTTCCCCATCATTAAAAAATGTGAAAACCATTCTTAGCTTATGGGCTGTACAAAAACAGGTGGTGAGCTGTGCTTGGCCTAGGGCTGCAGCCTGCCATTTCCTGACAAGAGCATCAGAGGTGACCAGGGTGAGGGTGAAGTTGTGGTTAGGAGGGTAAGCCAGCTCCATGTTGGGCAGTCCGTTCACTGTGAAAGAGGAAGCCTCAAACACTCTAGAGCTGGGGAGTGACATGACTGAAACTGGATTTTCAGGGCAGAGATCATTCTCCTTGCTGCAGATGGAGATAGGAGCTTAGTGAGTCTGCTTTCGTGCTGAAGCCAGGGAGCTGCCAGTGCAGCCGAGATTGTCAATTGCGTTCTCCAGATTTCTCTCTTCACTCTTGCCTGCTGGAATATTTTGCAATCACATAGTGAGAATCTTGTCTCCAGGAATTGCTACCCATCTTTCTCCAGCTGTCTCCCCTTTAGAATCTCTGGTCATAGGACTGCAACCACCTTTTCTCTGACTAGAAGCTAGGCTTTCTAAAGTCTGTGACACACATCCATCTGCACCACTGTTGTCTTTCTGGGCTATTCTGAGCTCTAAGATGAAATGCTCACTTTCTCCTAAGCTCCTGTCTCACTGTCCATGGTTCCTGTCATTTTCAGTACTCAGTAATTTCTTCTTTGTGGATCAGACTGAAGACTGAGAGGGCTGTTGCCTTTGTTACCTCCTAAACCTTCTGGGGATGAAATTGTGAACAGACGAGTCAAGAAGTGATGAAATGCTCTGTGTTTCACAGAGTGAGGTTTATGTGTATTTGAGTCATTGCTAATGTGATCTACATTAGGGAAGCCCCTTCTGTTCTCAAACCTGTGGAGGAAGAGTCCAATGACACTCTCTATCTCCCTAAACCTGGTAGGTGGTACCATTTGGCAGTGATCTGGTCCTGAAAGGTAGGTTGGGGGGAAGCAGGGAGAGGTGACCCTCTATGTTCCACAGAGGGAAGAAAATCTGGCTTGGAGAAGAGGCAGTCCACCCAAGGCTCCAACAAAGCCAGCAAGCAGCACAGTCTCAGTGCACTGTAGTGTTTCACAGTCACCAACACCCCAGAATCCCTGCAGGGCCTGCAGGGTTCCAGGGTTCCAGAGGAAGTGCCGGCTCCACAGCCAGTGCTCAGTACGTCTTGTCAGTAGTTTCTCTTACCCTGCCTCCTGTCCCCTCCTCACTGAGCTTCATCTCTAGGCAGAAAGGGCTCTCACTATTTTCTGTTTCTGGACCTTTGCATATGCTGTTCTGTCTCGGGACGCCTCTCCTCCTCCTGTCCTTCTAGATCCTATCAGTATCTGGGGCCCAGAACAAGCCCTGGCTCCTCCCTGAAGCCCTTCCTACCCACCCGAGCTTCCCCTTCCTCTAACTCTGAAGCTCCTGTTGTCTGGAGCCTTCACTGGCATGAACCACACAGCCTCATTACATCCAGTGCAAGGTATTCAGCATGTCATGAGTTTCCTGGTTTCCACCAAAAGATCACAAGGTCAGGAATTAAGTCATTGAGGTTTTTGTGTCCCCATCACATTTAGTACAGACCTAAAACAGAGGCTGTTCAGTGAGTTCTGCAGGCAGCTGGGGAAGAAGGAAGGGGGGGAGGAGGGCAGGATGGGGGAGGAGGAAAGGATGGTTGGAAGGAGAGAAGGAAAAACACTCAATGCTGAAAACCTTCGTGTCTTTGGACAGGCAAAAGTGCCCTCTCTAGGAAAGGACATTAGTGGGGAACCGCAGGGTGCGATGTGGGTAAGTGGCCAGCAATGGGCTTGGTTCCAGGTGGCATGGAACCTGGGAAGGACCAGCTCCTTTCTGGCAGTTATAGAATCTGAGGGAGGGGCACCTGGGTGGTTCAGTCAGTTGAGCATCTGGCTCTTGATTTCAGCTCAGGTCATGATCTCACAGTTTATGAGATCAAGCCCTGCGTTGTTGCACTCTAGGCTGACAGTGTGGAGCCTGCTTGGAATTCTCTCTCTCCCTCTCTCTCTCTCTCT
>NC_064811.1:165309361-165399768 GCF_023721935.1 Panthera uncia | reverse complement strand
GTGTGGAGCCTGCTTGGAATTCTCTCTCTCCCTCTCTCTCTCTCTCTCTCAAAATAAATAAATAAATAAACAATTTTTTTTTTTTTTTTTTAGAATTTGAGGGAGTGTGTGCTGGTAAGAGGAGGGCAAAAGAGGAGGGTCCTTTCAGCCAATCACTGCTTCTATCATATTTCTGCTGGTGGTAGTGAGTGGAGGTGAGCCGGGGTCCAGGGGGTGATTGTAGGGGGTGGGTGTTGATGCCTTTGGTGACAGGAGATAAATGGATCCATCCCAAGAGCAGCTCCTTTTCTAGAAATGTAGCAGTTCAGCTCTTGACTTCACTGCCTTGGAGTTTTAATTAAATGTCAAATATAATTTAAGACTGCAGAGCTGATGGGTGTATGAACATGGAGTCTGGTGCCTTATCTTTGTGGGTATCCCCACCACATACCTAATTTGGGGGGTTAATTGATCACTATTTGAATGTGACATGAGAAAGCATTTGATTTCCCTTGTCCCCTCATCCTTGGTTTTGAAATAATAGTTGGAAGGGTAAAAATCAAAAACAAAGCAAAACTTGCATATATGTTACATATAGGGAAAGAACTAACTGATCGGTTTGTAGGTAATTGGAGACCTACAGAAATTTGTATAGCTGATCTGTAGTTTTTCTTTCCCCAGTCAGGCTTGGGTGGCATAGTTATTGCCCCATTTTCTCTGCTCAGTGCTTGGTGCCTGATGATCTCACTAAAGCCATCCCACAAACTTCCCCTACCCATTTTGTGGGAATAAAGAGGAAGGATCCCGTGACACCTCTACAGGTTGCCGGATGCAGTCAGCCACCGTCCCCAAGATCACTGCAAAAAGTGAGACCAATTTCTCCACTTTCCTTGTGTAGATGAGGATGCTGAGACCCGGAGAGGGAAGTGAAGTCATTGGCTGGGTTAGTGGCAGACCCAGAAACACAACTGAAACCTTTCTGAACAGTTTTAGCAGTTGTTTGAAGCAGTGTATGTCCCACAGAAATAATTAGGTAACTTCATTTCAATTCAGTTCAACAAGTATGACATGGTGACTATATAAGAGACTGTAGGGAACCCAAAATTGTACTGGACACTACTCATAGGAGACATCTATGTCTTTAAGGGGGTGGTAGTTCTTCCTTTATATGATCGATGCAGTTATTCTCCAACACAACTATGTTACTTTCTTGTTTGAAGCTATGTACACCTCTCCTTTGAACTCCTTTGCATGGTGAAGTGGGCCTTTTACTTTCCCTCCTAACCTTCCTCTGCAGCCTCTTTCCTGCCAATCTATGCTGCACACTCCATCCTCCAGCCAGACCAAATTCTCACCAGTCCCAGGCATGACTTACTGCACAAAGCTTCCTCTGCTGAATCTCCACTTGAGTTGGTTAGGATGGTGTTGAGCTGCAAGTATAG
Organism: Panthera uncia; assembly: GCF_023721935.1. Classification (NCBI taxonomy): domain Eukaryota; kingdom Metazoa; phylum Chordata; class Mammalia; order Carnivora; family Felidae; genus Panthera; species Panthera uncia. The sequence goes on along the minus strand of NC_064811.1, from coordinate 165,398,347 downwards.
GATACTGGCATAAAGTTAAGTCTGTAAGACCTTATATTTCTTACATGCCAAGAAGACAGGCAGTTGCCATATGTTTGGCTATTATTCAGTTGTGCTGTCAGAATTCCAGGTGCTTTCTCCCTTTCCACTCTGCCATCCTTAGCTCATTGGCATTTTGTTGTCCTGCTCAACAGCTGATGGTCGCAAGATGGCTCTAGTGGCTTTAGGCATCACATTTGCATTCAGGGCAAGAGGAAAGAAAGGGACAGGAGCAAATCCATTTGTTCTTTTGCTCAGGAAAGCAAATGCTGCCCCAGAACCTTCCCCAACAGATCTCCTTTCACTTCTTATTGGGCAGACTGGGTTACATGACCATTGCTGGATACCAGAGAGCCTGGAAAGCCAAGAATCTGGCAAGGGCAACAAGGGAATCATGACTGGCTTATGGGAATGGGTTGATGTCTCCACTCCCTCAACCCTCAAGTGGGGATGATTTTGAGGTGTGATTTACACTATTTCCCAGAGCTTCTCTGTGGGCTTGAGCTTCAGACTCAAGTAGTGGGGTAGTGGGCTTAGCAAAACATATCTTCTGGACCATTCCTCTTTACCTCACTGGTGTTCTCCTGCACCTCCCAAGTTAGCCACATTGGTCCTTGACCCAGGGTCTGCTACCAGGGTGATCCAAACTAAGACATGGTCTTAGTCATCTAGGGGTTTCCAGAGGTCAGCATAGTGCTGACTTTAGAGTAGACCCCCAGAAGTTCCGTGGAGTGAGTAACTGGATAGCCAGGGAGGAAAGCTTAAGCATAGTTAAGTCGCAAGGCAAAATGTCTCATGCAGCGTTGTGGCAGACATTTAGTGTTCATCTATGTGCTTCTCTCTGTGTTTCCCGTCCTCCGTGCAGTTAGGTGGGAGCTAGTTGACAAGGCCTGGCCGATGGCTGGGAGGGGGGATGACACATGTCGCTGTGTACAGCAATCTAATTCTCTCTTTCCTGCTATGGTTACATGGAATTTGTGCATAGACAAAGTAGGCAGTGCGCCATGATGCGAGCAGCCTAGATTTCTGAATTCCTGCTTGACTCCTGACCCAGGTGGGCTTTGTATGAGTAGGAAGCAAACCATGTCAAGCCATGGAGATTTTTTGTTGTTGTTGTTATCACCGAGTAATCTAGCCCAACCTGCATGATTCATTCACCAACACTTACTTTTGAACTCCTCCTATTTGTTTCCTGGTGCTGGGGAGAGAGGTAAGTGGAGAGGCCGAGTCCCTGTTCCCATGAGCTTGTTGTCTCGGTACTTAAGAAGTGGACAGTTCTGACAGTGTTTTGCCAGTTCATACCTGGCAGACTCCTGGGGGTGGGGAGTGGTTGTATCTTGGCCCCCTACCCTCTCTTTACCACTTCACTCCAGACATCTTTGGTGGATAAATTAGGCAGATTATAGGTTTGTGGTGCTACTGAGGCCAGAAGACACTAATATCCAATGCTTTCAAAAAAGTTTTGATTGCAACTCACAATGGAAAATATAGTTTACATTTCATTAGTATGCAATGCATGCATATGTATATGTACATGATATGCTGAGATCAATATCACTGGCAATATATTCTGATATTTTGTATTCTATTCAATTTTGTTAAAGAATACTCATTGTGGCCCACTGAATTGATTTCCATGACCCTCTATTGTGTCTGCAGTTTGAAAACAAAATGAGTCTATACAATAGAGACTTTAGGAAGCTAGAAGGTGGTGGCGGTAAACACTGTGGCCTTGGGATGGTCTGGGATGGTCTCCTGTAGGAAAAGGCCCTTAGGCAGGTCCTGGAGGATGGGCAGGAGCTGGATCAGTAAGGGAAAGTCATTGTGGAGAGAAGACTGAGCAAGACCTTGGAGGATAAACCTAGATGTTTGGGGAATAGTGGTTAGCCCACCTGTAGGGGAGCAGGCATATGGGGGTAATGGGAACATGGAAAACAGGCAACAGTGATACTCAAAATCACTGATACCTGGAATATCTCTGATACCTGGAGGAACATGGGCTTTGACCAATCAGAACATACACCAGCTGTACTCTTTCCTGTCCTGAGCAATCGTACAAAGGTAAGCCTGACCATCTTTCTGGAAGCAGGACACACAAACAAAGAAAGGAGTTAGTTGTGAACAGGGGTGGAGGATGGTGGTGGAGCTGGGAATGGCAGGTTTGGGTACCAGAAACCCTTATGGGATAGAAAAACATATCTGTATTATTTTTTTTTAATGTTTTTTTTTTTTTTGAGAGAGAGAGAGAGAGAGAGAGAGCGAGCAGGAGTGGGGGAGGGGCAGAGAGAGAAGGAGACACAGATTCTGAAGTAGGCTCCAGGATCTGAGCTGTCAGCACAGGCCCTGACGTCGGGCTCGAACTCAAGAACTGTGAGATCATGACCTAAGCTGAAGTCAGATGCTTAACTGACGGAGCCACCTAGGCACCCAACATCTCTGTGTTATTATATTTTCAAATGTTTATTTATTCTTGAGAGTGAGAGCCAGTGGGGGAGGGGCAGAGAGAGAGGTAGAGACAGAAGATCCCAAGCAGGCTCCACTCTGACAGCAGAGAGCCTGATGTGGGGCTCAAACTCATCAAACATGAGATCACAATCTGAGCCAAAGTCAGATGCTTAACTGACTGAGCCACCCAGGTGCCCGCAATCTTATTATCTCTTTATATGATTCCAAACCCCTCAGGATTCTGCACATCTCATTCCCGGGTGAGGATCCTGTCTGGCTGAAGCCTGGGAGAGAACAGGACTCAGTGAAGGTCAGGGGCAGGTCACAAACAGGAACACCTGCGTATGCTGGGGCAGCCAAGGAGGCAGCCTGCTGAGATCCCTGTGCTCAGTGTTGCTGGTCTGAGGACTGAGGGATGCATCGGGGATCTGGCTTTAGGTCCAGCCAACAAACTTCCTTTGCCATGAGTTTCAGGATCTAATAAAGGAAGTATAACAATGTCTTCCCTGCTGACCTCAGAATTATACCATGAGCACATGATGATGAGCAGTTAGAAATCACCTTGGAATGAAAAAGTGGTTTATGAGCATAAGCACTGCCTTGGGGGGTAGGGGGAGCACTTTCCTCCCAACTTGCCTAAGGAGGAAAATTTTTGTTTCAATAACACAAATGTAATAGAACTGTCCAAAGTACATGATTTCAGCAATGAAATTTGTGGGACTTAACTCGTGGTTCTCTTAGTTTTATAACAGTGTGAAAATAATACATTTTTCATCAAGATTAGAAATAAAAACAATAATAAAAATCTAACATTTATTGTGTGTTGATTATGTGCCAGCCACTATACCAGGTACTTTGCATCTCACTTAATTCCCACAGCCAACCTCTACAATGCATACTATTATCATCTTCATTTTGCAAAGAAAAACGATGCAAAAGCTGATATAACTCAATTGATGATGACATGGCAATTGTTCCCACCTCCCGGGAAGAGCCCAGAAAGATGCAGCACCCCTCCACCCGTAAGTGATCCGTCATGCTAGGCCTAAGTCCACAAATGCAAGGTGCGCTCCTCTGCCCCAGCCCCAAGCTGTGTGGGGCTGTCTTCCCCACAAACACAGTCACATTCTGCTCCCACCCCACACCCCTCTCCTCTGATTTCTCCTTGCCAAGCCTCTTAACTTCCCAAGAACTTGGGTAGGAATGTGGTGTATGGGGCAAGTGCTCTAACAGCAGAATAATCCTGTCACTTTCTCTGAGGTCTGAACGATCCTCTGGTTATTCCAGGACAGGGCCTGGAGAATGGGGAGGGGAGGGCAGCCATCTGGGAACTAGACTGGGAGTCTGTGTTCCTTCTCTCTCCCATACATATAGCTACCAAAACCCAAGGGAGGCTTACCGCTTCTACTAGGTCTTCCCTGAGATTGCATCAATTCCAGGGGCCTCCCCATTTTCATCTGCTTTTCCAGATCTCTCCCACCCCAAGTGCCCTTGGAGGGCAAGCTCCAGGCATACCTCCTCCATGAACCTTTCCTTTGTCTTTTGTACTCAGGTGCATCTTTCCTTCTTGGTAACCTGTTGACATTTGGCCACATGTGGTCTTTAGTGTTCATATTGTGAAGAACGTGTTGAGTTGAATACCATCAGTGGGGACCCATGGCTGGGACATTCCGGGAAGTATTTTTTAGGACTTCTCCCATTGGGAGAATGTGTTTACAAACTCACTTAGGCTTGATTCTGTCTGCCCTTGATAGATATTTATGAGAAAGGATGGTTTAGTGACCTTGAATTCCTCATTTATTACTTTTTAACTGTATGCCATTGGGCAAATCAGTCCATTTTCTCACCCCAAAAATTAGGATCATGTACCTCAAAAAGTGGTGGTGAAAATTAGAAATAATTTATGTAAAGCATATAGCACAGTGCCTGGTTTCAATAAATGGTCTTGGGGTAGTAGAATAAACCAGGAATTGGGAGAACTGAGTTTTCATCCTAGATCTATGACTATTCAACTGAACTTGAACAAGATATTTCTCTCTTTGGAGCCTTGGTTTCCTCATTTGTGGAACTGGCATATCTGGATGATGTTCGAGATCTCTTTCAGTTTTTTTCCTTTTGAAGTTTTTATTTAAATTCCAGGGAACATACAGTGTCATATTAGTTTCAGTTGTACAATGTAATGCTTCAACACTTCCATATAGTACCTGGTGTTCATCACAAGTGCAGTCCTTACTCCCCATCACCTATTTCACTCATTCCTCCACCAAACTTCCCTCTGGTAACTGTCACTTTCTTCTCTAGAGTTAAGAGTCTATTTCTTGGTTTCTCTCTCCCTGTCCCTGTCCCTTTATTCATTTGTTTTGTTTCTTAAATTCCATGTATGAGTGAAATCATATAGTATTTGTCTTTCTATGGCTTATTTCAGTTAGCAAAATACTCTTTAGCTCCATCTATATCATTACAAATGGTGAGATTTCATACTTCTTATGGCTAAGTAATATTCCGTTATATATATCACACATCATCCTTTTTTCCCCTCAGATCTAGAGTTAGGGTTTAGGTTAAGGCCAGTGTTGGGTTAGGGCCAGGGTGAGGCTATGTGTCTGGTAACCTGTAGTTCAGAGACCTCTCCAGAGCGTTAGGGTTAGGGTTAGGGTTAAGGTACTGGTTAGGATTAGGAGTTGGTGGTTAAGGTATGTGCAGGATTGCAGTTCACAATTGCTGTTCTTTCCTTTTTTTCTCCTCCAAGTTTTCACTTAAATTTCAGTTAGTTAACATATAGTGTAATATTAGTTTCAAGAGTAGAATTTAGTGTCATCACTCCATACAACAGCTGGTGCTCATCACAGTAAATGCCCTCCTTAGTGCCCATCACCTATATGACCCAGCCCTCTGCTTTCCTCTAGTAACTACCAGTTTGTTGTCTAAAGAGTCTCTTTCTTGGTATGCCTCTCTTCCAGCTCTGATATTGTCTCTGATTCAGCCTCTCCCCCCCCCCCCCCCCCCCCCCCCCGCCCACCAACACCTAGATGAATGAGCCCAGGAAGACACAACTGGCTCCCAAGAGCTGCATTTTGAAGGAGCCTACTTTTCCAGAGGATCTGGTTGATCTCTCATTTGTGACTGGGGAAGCTTGGGCTCTTCGCTGGGTGAGGCATGGCTTGGAGAAGAGAGAATGGGCAGGAAGGAAAGAGGGAGGGTGTCTGAGAGGAAGATGGTGTGACCTTGAAGTTGAAGTCCTGTCATCAGCCCAGAAATGACAGGTTAAGGAGGGGCTCTGGTGTGCTGCTCTTCTCAAAGTTAATTACTATAATTATGAGAAGACTTGAGTCTAAGCCTTAGATTTCCTCCACGTAAAACTGTGTCTTTGTGGCATCCGCAGACAAGGACGTTAGCGAACTGGCAGTCAACGCTCCATCAACTCTCCACGCAGGGAGGGCCGCCGCTGACAGATGGAGGTGTGTATGCGGCATGGGTCAGAGCCTGCTGAGCACCTTCCCGCGTGCCTGGCTCCCCTTTTCCTGTGATCACATGGCTACTCAGCTGGTCACAATTACAGAGATATGAAGACATCTATTACTTCCTGGGGAGGGGCCAGGTGGTGGAGAGAGGGGACAGAGCAATTCTGAATGAGGAAAAAGAAGAAAAGGAAAAAGAAGATGGCACATCCATGTTAGAGGGGATACGGGGTCCTCTCAGTGCAATCCTGGGGGGAATGCAGTGTGTGTGTGTGTGTGTGTGTGTGTGTGATGGGGAGTGAGGGGCAAGGAACATCTGGTGGGGCTTGGAGAAGCCTGGCTTCCACTTAAGGATCTTACTCATTCATCAGGCCCCGATAGCCTGGAACCTTTCCTGATTTTGGAAATGATTATTCAGTAATTTCAATGTTGATTCTTGGCAAAATTCCAAAACAGAGGACTGAAACTGATGATTTGTGAGTTCTTGGAAAAGGAAGGTGATTGCTAGAAGCCAGCATGAGTTCACTTAGAACACAGCAGATCAACCCACCTCCTTTCCCTCTTTTTGACAGCCGTTAGACTGACAATCAGTGTGGCAGGGTGCTTCTGCTCAGCACAGGGTGGAGGGTGGTAGGTGAGGGTTACCCTTCGCCCAATGTTGTTCATGTGCACATGGGACTTAGGTACTGTGGGGTGGGTGGCCATGTAAGCTATCCCTCTCTTAAGTCTCTAATTTTATCCTGAACATACACAGGAGTGTGGGGGGGGTCCCAACAGAGATGAGGGAAGGGGACACCATGCCCACACTGCCGCATTGGATGATTGCATCTAAGGCAAGAGCAGCAAGGTTCTCTGGGAGGACCTCACCAGTAGATAAGGGGAGTCAGGCTTGGACCCAGGCCCCCAGGACCATCGGCACAAGGCAGGGGGATGTATGTGGGGTGAGGTGTGTGGGGAGGTGGCTCTGGATTCCATGGTGGCTCAGGGCTAACTTAGAACCCTGGGGGCCTGGGAACAGCTTTAGACCCAGGGCAAAACTTGGGTCCTAAGTAGATTTGGTGTCCTCTCTCTCATCTCAGAGAGCCATCATAGTCCCCGCAAGTCAGACAGATATCTATGGCAAGGCCAGGGAGCAGACCTAGCCTCTGAGTTTCTGCTTTCTTTGCAGGTAGCAGGTAGCCTCAAGGAGGGCTGAATTTTAGACAAGTGTATACAACCTTGGGAATTCTTGGGAATCTTTGGGAATCAGATCCTTAGTTAAGTGGGTGGGGACTCAAAGCCATAGTAACTTAGGCATGAAAGGAAATGTGACCCCATTTTATACTTAGAGGCTGCTGAGACCTAGCTACTTGGGTTGGTGTATCCTTGAACACACAGTGTAAAATCACTCATTGGAGCCTTGTGAAGAAATGACAAAGAGTGAACTTCATTTGATAGTACATTTTGGTGGACCCATAGCTGCTAGGTAACTGTCCTGAAAGGGGATTGTTTACATCTCAAATCTCAATCTAGAAGGGAGACTCCTAGTATTGTGCCACAGAACTCAGTCCTAAACTCTCTTCAGTTAAATGATGTCATTGATGATGTGGGTGAAGACACAGAGAGCAGGATTATTAAATTTTTAGATGACAGAAGGGATAATTGAGTTTCAGAGAAAGAGCTAAGTGTTTGAAAACATCCTGATAAGCTGAAATGATGCCTGAAACAAACAAGATGAAATTTAACAGGGACAAATATTAAGCCCTATATTTAGGTAATAAAAATGAATTATGTAGGTACAGTATGGGGAAGCAGGATTTCAAATTAAAATCCTTCAACTGGGACTCATTGAACAGCAAACTACCTGATGGAGGCAGCAGAGAGCAGCTGCTTTATGGAGCTCGCTAGGGGAGTGGACCAAGCAGGTAGGGATGCAGCACCATGGGACAGGCAGGCCAGAAATGGGCAGGGGAGGACTGATTTGTAGCACCCAGTCTCCAGATATGCGGGTTGTCTGAATCCAAGTGAGGCTAGGCTCCCTGTGCCTTGAGTCACTTTTGTCCTAGGCTTGCCTGTCCTGGTCAGTCCCCTCCTCAGCTGGGGTCTGCCCAGTCTCTAAAGTGGGGTTTAAAAAAATTTTTTTTAATACTTATTTATTTTTGAGAGACAGAGTGAGACAAAGTAAGAGTGGGGGAGGGGCAGAGAGAGAGGGAGACACAGGATCGGAAGCAGGCTCCAGGCTCTGAGCTGTCAGCACAGAGCCCAACATGGGGCTCAAACCCACAGACCATGAGATCATGACCTGAGCCGAAGTCAGATACTCAACTGACTGAGCCACCCAGACGCCCCTAAAGTGGTTTTGCATGTCCACTAGCTCAGTGAGGGACAAAGACTGGAAATGACACACTTATAGAGATGGAAAACAGATTAGTGACAGCCTAAGGTTAGGGGGGGAAGACAGGGGCCAGGAGGTATTTGTGGGGGAGGAGGAGGAGGTGGTGAACTTTGTGGTGACGGAACAGTTCTGTATCTTGATTGCAGTGCTAGTGACATGAATCTGCACCTGGGAGAGAAAATGGCACAGAACTATATACACACAGTTGTACCATTGTATCATGCCAATTTCCTGGTTTTGATGATGTAGTATAGTTGTGTAAATTGTAACCATTCAGGAGACTACGGAAAGGTCTAGGAGGTGGATCTGTACTATTTTTTGCTACTTCCTGTGAATCTATCATTATTTTTAAAAAAGTTAAAGAAGCTAAAACAAAACAAAAACTAAGCCAGACTCTGCTCTGAGTGACCAGGCATTGGGGTAGAGGAGCAGATCTCCATTCAGTCCTGCAGAAATGCACTGTCAGTACAGCCTGTGGGGAGGGCGGGGAGGCTTTGCCTGCAGGAGTCCCTCAGGGTCACTGGCATTTGAAGAGCCCTAGGCACAGCCTATAACTTTGGGAATATAACGTGTCTGCAAGATGGAGACAAGAACGGCTCCCCAAACCCACAGGTGCTCCTGGTGGATGGAGGACTGGGGACACTCCACATTCCTGGGCCCCTGACAATGAGTTTGGTTAGTGGTTGCTAGAGAGAGATGATCTGGGACTTAATCCTGGGAGGGGCACTCAATTGTTGGTATTATCCAGCCTGGGAAAACCTGCCACAAGTTCTCTAAGGGCTGGAAAAGTAGAAAGTAAAGGTTTCCTGGCTTGATAATTTAGAAGGGGTGGGAGCCCTGGGGAGGCCCGCCCCCAGCAGTGCTGGCTGAGGTGAGGATGAGGCTACAGCTATGGGGCCACCTCGAGGAAGGCCAACTCTGCCTTCGGCTCTGGGGGAGGTGTGAGGCAGAGAGTACACTGTCCTAGAGGACACTGCCAGAAAGGCACTGCACCGGGGGCCCTAGCAACTTCCAAGGAGGTGGCTGCAAGTGTGTCCTCTGTCCTGGCTCTGCTAAGAGTTTGGGACTGTATTGCTCTCTGCGTGCTGCTCCACCTCTCTCTTGGGGTCAGAAGAGGCTCCCACAGTCCTGTCCCCAAAGCCAGTGGGATGTGAAAATGGATTTTCTGGAGAGGACAGAAGTGTCAAGTATTTCTACAAGGCTATCAAGAGGCAGCCTCCTTCCCTGATGTCCTCTGGAGAGGGGCCAGGTGGCTTTCCAGGTCCCTCTTCTCCCTTGGGAGTTGCTTGCTTGCTGGGGTTCCTCCCAGTCCCCAAGACTGGCACCCAGAGCATGAGCTGCACCTCAGGAGGTGTGCCTCACTAGGTGGGATATCTCACCTCAATCCCAGGGCTCCTTTCCAAGAACTGGGCCTTGGTCCTGTACCACTCTGTTTTTGCCAGAGTCCCTGAGAATCAGGCCTCTGTAGCTGATATTTCCATTGTCACTGTCCACTCTGTTGAGGCCCGTAGCCCACTCTGGTGATGGCATTTTTGGCACTGCTCCAGTTGTGCTGAGATTGGGTCTCTGAGTGACAGCTTCTTTGACGCCTCTATTTCCCCCAGTCCCGCTGGGATGTCCTGCTCCTGCTCCCTTGGGGCCCATTCCTTTTGTACCCTCAGCATGTCAAGGAGCTGGCACCAAGTGGTTGTAGATTTTGATCTGTATTCTGGCAGCAAATGCCCAGGAGGGACTCTGTCTGGGGAGGGGAAGGACTCGAAGAGACTAGGGACATTGGTATGGGTCAAAGGAGCAACTATAATTCTCCAGACCTATCATGGGAGCTGGAGAGAAGGGGAGGCTGTCTGTACCCACGCTAGAGACAGACACACCCAGTAAGGAGGCATGGAGAAGACTGCATGTTGAGGCTCATTTCCACTCTCTGAGTCCAGAGTTATGGATGGCAACAGGGGTCTGTTTGGGTATGGGGAGCTATGCTCATTGGCAAAGGGGATTGTGTCATCTGCTATGTGCCTTTTGTATTTGGCTTTTGAGGGACATTGTAGGGCTTACAAATTCTCCTTTTTGAGCTGAGCTGGTGAGAGCCCATGGATTGCTAATTTTGTGCCTATTTCATACTACATATTAGATAGAGGATGATCAAGGAGGATAAAAAATGTGGGATCCACTTATGCCCAGGACTTTAGGAGAAGAAGCATCTGTGGCTTAAGGCACCAGTCCCTATCACCTGGTGCAGGGTCTGCCCGACCCTGGCAGAATTATGTTGCTGGATGAAGAGGGACATGCAGTTTGCATTTGCTGTTCCCCCACTACCCTTCCTGAGCCCTGAATCACACCTGAAGTTCTTTCCCATCCCTCACACCCAGAAGGCTGCCCAAGGGAGCCCATCTCAAGGATGCTGTTCATAGACCAAACAGGGATTGCAAATTCAAAAGCCATTAAACATCCTGATAGCAACAGAGACTCTGATGGCAGGGATTGATGCATTAGGGCATGGGGCAGGGCAGTCTGTGGGGGACTAGGGAATCTGCACCTCAACTGAAATCATTCCCATACAAATTGTTTAAAAATGGTGTCTGCCAAAGAAGATACATCTGCACATAGAATCTGGCAACTGCAGATCTTTCCCTTTTCCTGCTGCCCTCAGAAGGGGTCTCTCCTGGTCTAGTTCCTCGGGGTTCCTCCCACACCAATTGGGTGACTCCAAGGAAATGGCATGGAGTGTGAGTTAAGGTCCAGTTTATTAATCTGCTCCCTAAATGACTTTGGGCAAATACTCGACCTCTCTCTGTCTTGCTTTATTCATCTGCCCAATGGGTATAACAATATCCTTCTAGTCCACTTTGAAGCTTTGTTCTGAAGATGAAATGAAATAGTGTATTTTTAAAATTCATACCTTATTTCATTCCACAGTGGATTTGAGGCAGCTTCTAAAAATACCTGTGATATAAAGGATAAAAATAAATAATATGTGAAATCATTTTGCGATTGTACTGTAAACACGTTCTCCTTATCGTTCCTGGGAGCAGTGCGAAAGTGATAATGGATATATTATTTCCCAGACTCATTTTCAATTTAACCTTGGCCTTCAGGGCCTTAACTGAAAAGCAGGGCTGTGGAGTGGGGGGTAAGGGGTGGGAAATCTCAGAAACCAACCATCTGCTGGGCCCCAAGATTGGTTTTGCCTGGGGATGCTTGGGGGTTGGTCAGTTCTGACTGTTCAGCCTCCTGCTGCTCTACTTGGAGGCTTTCCTGGCAGCTCCATTATCATTAATGCCAAACTCCCTTGAGCATCCCCTCCAGGCCTGGCCTTGGCCTGAGTGTGCAGACACAGAGAAGAAAATGACTAAGTCCTGTCCTACAGGGGCTTGAAAGGAAGACCTGGGAGTGAAAGTCACACTGGGTTTAGCTTGATTGGGAAAGTTATTGATTCCTTCTTATTTCAATTCTTTGTCTGGACAAGGGACCCCATACCCCCCTCTTCCTCCTTCACAGCAATGCTGGAAGGATGGAATGGGAACGTGCTCTGATAGAAAAAAAAATTGCTATGCAAATGTAAAAAGTCATCATCTCTGTTCAGTGCTGCTTTGAAGTGATTTAGGAAACAATGGAGCTGTTAGGATGTTGGAGTGGACATGACCAGGAGGGTTTGCCTTGAACACTCCACCATAGAGTCTTTCAGGGACTTGTGCAGGACTGGGGGCCTAGACCACAGAGATGAGCCCTTCCCCACAGAAAATGGAATGCCTATCAGCTTTGGAGCATGTATCGAATATTTAGTATGTGCCCAGCACGGAGACAGGCATTATTGAGTGAGAGTTGTTATGGGCTGAATTGTGTCATCTCTGGCCCTCTTGCCAAATTCCTATGTGAAGTTCTAACACCCAGGGTCTCAGAATGTGAGTAAATTTGGAAATAAAGTCTTTAAAGAGGTAATTAAGTTAAAATGAGGCCATTAGGGTAGGTCCTAATCCGATTTTATAAGGGTATCTCACTAAAAAGAGGATATTTGGTCACACAAAAAGATACCAGAGACACTCACATGCAGACGGAAGACCATGTGAGGACACAGTAAGAAGACAGCCACCTGCAAACCAACGAGGAGATCATGGCCAGAACCAACCCTGCCAGCGCCTTGCCCTTAGACTTCCTGCATCCAGACCTGTGAGACCATAGATGTCTGTTGTTTAAGCCATGGAGTCCATGGCATTTTGTTCTGGCAGCCTGAGCAGACTAATATAGATTTGCAAAGAAAAGTACAAAGTAGTCACTTCTTTAATGACTACTCATTGAGTCGAGCACTATGTGGGCAGCAGATGCGAGGATGAACAAGAAAGATGTGGGCTGCACTCTCAGGAAGCTTAAAGTCCAATAGGATATTGTAGCTGCCTTCAAGACGGGGAGAGAAGACCAGCACTCAGAGAAAATAGAATTGCATCTAATTATATGTGTGTATGTGAAGTTTAGTGGTGCTGACTTCCAGTGGTGGAAGCGCAGAGAAAATAAAACTAAGAGGACATCATTAGGAAGGTTTTGTGGGGTGGGAGCTAAAAAAGGTTCAGGGGACAAAAATCTGGGCTGCTCCTGACACTTGCAGGGAACTTCCAGCTCTAGCAAGTGGTGCCCTGCCAATGCTGCTTACCTGGAAGGCCCCCCACCTTGGGGACTTCTCAGTGCTCAGGGCGCTGGCCAAGACAGGCTTGTCTCCTGGGCGCCACTGCTGCCACCCTCAGGCTGCAAGCTTCTGCTCTCGGGTGGCTGGGGCTTGGCTGGCCCTTGTGTGCTTGTTTGCTGCCATTTCTCCAGGCAGATGGGGACTGCTGGCTGTTTGTCAAGTTAGCAATTAACAAGTAATTCATTAGGCGCCTAATGAACAAATTATTAACCTGGCAAGCCATGTCCAGCTGCTGACTGGGAGTGGGGGAGAAATGACTATTAATAAGGTCTTGGAGTGGCAGTTGTGGTTTAGTGGTTAAGGCATGGGCTGGGCGACAGGAGATATGGGTTCTGGACTTTTGGACCAATTGCTTTACCTCTCTAGGCCTTAGTTTGGCTGCTCACATGGTAGGAGTAATAAAGCCCTATTAGTGGGCAAATGAAATGTCAGAAACAGTCTGTATAAGTGCAGGGTATTCAGTTATATAAACTCTAAGGCCCTTCATTCTAACTTCCTCTGATTTCACCTCCCCAAGTCAGTGTAAGGATACCAGGACCATCCCTATAACCCCTGTAATTGCTAAGTGTCACTCCCAACTTACTATGTGCCTGGAGACATAGTATATGCAAGGACAATACAGGGCAGGGAGCATGTGTATAATGTGTCCCTGCTCTCGTGCACTTGCCATTTGTGGACCTATCAGACATTAACACACAGCAACTAACTAGAGTATGAAGCAATTTGTGATAGGGCCAAGAGCCACAGAATTTCAGAGGGAAAAAAAAGAAGTGTAATCCCAGGTGAGCAGGAGCCTTGCAGGAGGGCAGGGACTTGAAGAACGACTTCATTGTGTTTTTCTGATTATAAAAATAACATGCGCTCATTCCCCCAAATCTCCAAATAGAGAAAATTGGAAAGAAGAAGATAAAGATAATCCGTAATCTCATCAGCCAGAGATAACTGCTGTTGACATTTTTGTGTGTATCTGGGAAGGATTTTGACAGGCAGAGATGGGGAAAGGATATCCTAGATGGATGCAATGTTTTGAGTGAAAGCTCTGGGCTGGAGGAGGGTAAGACCTGTGGTGGGGGCTTTGGGAGATGAATGTGCAGACCGGGCAGGCTGGAGCAGGGGTCCTGGAGCAGAATGGAATTGGTAGCCGGTGGCGGTGAGGGGAGTGGGGAGGGCTGAAGAGGGCAGGAGGGGCCAGACTGTCACGGCAGAGGGTGTGTGTGAGAGATAGCGCCTTGTGCATCGGACCAGAAGCCCCAGCCAGCAGGCCAGCCCTCTGCTCTTCAATCACACTCCTGATGCAATGGAACTTATCGATGTAGCTGTCCCACTTAGGAGAAATACTGCAAAAACCCCGGCAGGAAAAATAAACAAATATGAAGCTGTGGCAGAGCTGCCAGAGGGAGTGTGGGGCCAGAGGAAGAGGCAAAGAAGGCCTGTATTTAGTGTGACCGGCTGAGGCTGTTTCAGCTGTGTGGGCAAGTCTGCACAGGGGATAAGGGACCTGTTCTGCTTTGTCCCCCATCCAGCAGGGGTGACGTCCCTTCAGAGCCTTGTCTTATCCCTAGGAGACATCTAATCCACAGATACTTTTTGTCTCATAGCAGCAGAAAAGTTTATAGTTGGCAAAACTCTTTTCTATGAGATACTTAAAAGGGTTTTGTAGGAGGCAGAGTTTTTCTTTGGTTCATCACGACAAAGACATTGATGGCACCACACAGTCCATCTCTTTATCCACATCCCATGTGTCAGATGGGACCATGTAATTGGTTCTGGCCAATGGGCCATGGGTGAAAGTGACACAGATCACTCTGGCCAGCTGTCTCCACTCCAGCTCTTTCTGCTTCTGCCTTAGTGACTCAGGAGGGGTTTTGTCCCAGGAGGAGCAGCCACAAAATGATAGCGTGTCAGTCTGGATCCCTGAGTGACTGTGTGGAGCAGAACTCCCTGCAAACTTAAGCTGAGATTGTCGTATGAAGAAGAAAGAAACCTTTATAACACACCCCATGGAGACTTCACAGTTTTTTTTTTTGCTGTAGCATAGCCTAGCTTAACAACCCATTTTGGTTGACTGAGGCTTGACATCTTACATTAACAGTAAAATGAATACCTTGCTCTGGACAGCTTTCCACAGTTTATTGTTGGGCAAATTCACATCTATCATTTCGATCCTAGGAGCAATTACATATTCGGGAATTGCCCCCTGGCAAGAGCTCAGGAAGCATTCATTCTTAATGTAATGACTTCCTTAAATCTCCACTGCTACACACATCCAATGTTTAATCAATCCCTCTCCCCACTATGCTCTAATTCTACCACTGGTTAGCTTCTAAGTGTGTTACACTTATTTGAATCTTTTTAATGTTTTATTTATTTTTAAGACAGAGAGAGACAGAGGGTGAGCAGGGGAGGGTCAGAGAGAGAGCGAGACACAGAACCTGAAGCAGGCTCCAGGCTCTGAGCTGCCGGCACAGAGCCCGATGCGGGGCTCAAACTCACAAACCGCGAGATCATGACCTGAGCCGAAGTCTGACGCTTAACCGACTGAGCCACCCAGACGCCCCGTGTTACACTTATTTGTTCTTCCATCTGCCTCCCCACAACCAGGTTGGAAGCTCCTCGACGCTGTCTTATTGAAGACAGACAGTGTTTGTTGATATTGCACATCAGGCAATTGCAGCAGGCACTTCAGTGATGGCAGAACGATCCGCCAGTTGTGTATGGGCAGAGTAGGCCTACCATCACTGTTTTCTTAAGGGGCAGCTAAGTTAGGGGGCTGGCCCAAGGTCACACAACTAGTAAGTAACACAGCCAGGAATGGGCCCCATCTTTATGACTAACAATCACAGCCTGTCGACTGTGCAGGCGGTTTTGAGGACCAGAGGAGATACTGCCAGGGTGCTTTGTGAGGCATTCCCATGATGTTTGCATTTCCTGTTTCTAAAGGCCAGTAAGGAGTCCAGTGTGGTGGTGTTAGAAGCTGGAGAGGGGCCTGGTTGGACTAAGGAGGGAGGTTGAGAGGACTGGGGCAGGGGCTCCCTGGGGGAGGAGGCCTTGTCTGCCATACCCTCAGCAGCAGGATGGTGCCTGCAGTTTCGTGGATGCTCAATCCAGTGCCCCCTTGAACAAATGGGAAGGAGTGAGCAGGCGAAGGGCGGCAGGAAAGGAAGCTGCAACCTGAATTTTGAAGGTACAGATCTGTAAGGGGGTGTGTAGGATGGGGAACAGGCACGGGCTCCCTTCCTACCCTCCTGCTATCTGCGTGCATCCCCTGGGGTCCACGTGGTGTCTGTCTCCTGCCCCTGTGGAAATGCTGGGGTTGGGTTGGCAAGCAGGTGATATTACGTGTGGCGGGCTCATTGTTGCACCTGTACAGTCCATTTAAGCACTCCCAGAACACTCATTAACAATCACAACATCGGTCATGGGGCCTCCCCTATTCCTAGCTCCTCATGGGGCTGGGGGTGTAGAGGCAAGGCCTTTCTCATGCTCTGGTGGCCTGAATCTCATCCAAAGAGTAGATGGATGGAGCACACTGGAGTGGTGGTCCAGCAGGGGCTGCGAGCAGCACCTCGGGAAGAAATGCCTGCTCCCTCAGGGCTGATGGCAGGTGGAAGCTCTTGTGTAGCAGGGATTGGTTCTAATTAGTCATCAGATTCCAACAGGGGCTGGGTGTTTTTCTTGGCACAGTAGGTCTCTTCCAACAGACCTGTTCCTGTTCTCCTTTGGGGAGTGAAAAGGTCTTTGTCTTTTGAAAAGCTCTTTCACACCCTCATTGGACACTCCTGGTGTGGCTGGGTATCTCAGGGTCAGCCATAGTGTGATTTGAAGGGTGAAGGGAGTGGCTTCCCAGACACCTCCCAGAACTCCAGATCTTAGGACCAGAGGGCATTCAGAATTCATCAAGCAGCACTTGCAAATGGATTAGATGAACTTGCATGCCCACTGCAAGTGACTGGTTCCGGCTGCCTGGAGCACTGCATTGAGAAGTCTTAGCTGCGATCAATTAACAGTATCTACCTTGGTTAGGAGAGGGGAGGGGTGCATGAAGGCAGATTTGCCTTCTCAGATCTCATTTGAATGAATCCCTTTCCCCTGGTGCCTGATTTCCGCTATTAGAGAACCATTACGTCCCGTTAAGACCTTGTCTCTCTGTTCATATTTCTTTAAAATGCATGTGTGTCAAAGAGGAATACCTAGAAGGTATTGAAGAATTCAATGATTGATTGATTGATCAGAATTGATTGCAAAAAAAAAAAAAAGACCATTCTCAGTTTTGCTAGTTCTGGAAAATGCAATGCACTGACAACCTTAAAATACATGGATTACCACTTGGCTTAGGATCTGTTTATCAGACTGCCTCTGAAGTGGCAGTTGCCTGAAAGGCAGGTCAGTTTGGTGGAAAGCAAGGCTGGAAACTGGAGAACCCCCTCTCCCACAGGGTATGCCTTGCAGTGGGGACACCAGGGGTCAGAGGTATTGAAGTGTTGACCACCTGGGGGAGGGTGCAGATCAGCTCTACTCTTTTCAGTTCAGAAACCCTTTCTTGGGAGAGACTGGTGTTCCTGGCACTCTTGCCTATTCTCTGTGGGCTATGTCTTCATCACCCACTTTGGCGGGGGAGTCAGGTTTGGGGAGAATTGAGGTTGTACCTGCCCCATTTCTTTAGAGTAAAAATTATTGGAGTTGCTGGGCTGAAGAGCAGGGGGTGGGGGGATTACATGCTAACAAGTAAGAGCCAGGCAGTTCATTGTGTCGATCGGGAATTCTAATGAACTGTTAATGTACTAAGTCATTATAGACCTAGACTTTAAAGTGAAGAGTATAAACCAATCTAGCTTGAATTAAAAGAACTTAAGTGGCAAAAAAAAAATCCTTCGGTCAGATTTATCAATTTTTCCTAAGGAAAACCGAATGGGAGGAAAGAGAAGCATTATAAATGGGTCAGTTAGATCCTAGTGAGTCCTGTAACAGTCCAGTAAAAGAAGTGTTTTGACCCAGGTCAGTGATCCTGTGCCTGAGCCTCTGTGCTGAGCTTAGGTCAGGAAAGAGGCATCATTCATTCATTCATTCATTGATTCCAGAAGCACACACTGGGCACTGATTATGTGCCAGCCTCTGGGAATATGGGGATAAAGAAGATGTAGGTCCTGTCTGCATAGAGGTTTGAGTGGGGTGAGGAGTATAGGCAAGAAATCAACAGGCATTTTTGATAGAGCATGAGTGCTCAGCTTTGGAGATCTTGGTTTTCATGTCTGAGGAAAGGGGATGTTCCTCTTTACCATGGAGCTCCAAGTCACTGGAGCAGCCAGAGCTATGCCAAACAGTTCACTGGGTGTGGGCTGCTCACTCCTGAAGCAGATGGGGAGGCCCCAAAACTCTCCATGGGGTAGGGGCTGCCCCCCAAAATACTGACTGCTTCTTGCACCAGCAGAGTCTCAGACATTTCAGAGTCAGTGTCACATGCAGCGTCTCACTGGATCTTCCTTCTCTTCTGAGAGGTCTCTTCCCTGAGGATAAGGTCACAAGCATAGCTGGAGTAGAGCTGGGGCTGGAAACCAAGTACACTGGGCTGGCTCATTCCATGGGGTGAATGGGGTGGAAGATGAACTGGGGAGTTGGGATGGATCAGAGACAAGGAGAGGACAGAGATTCTAACACAGACTTCTCAACTTATGTATGACTTAATGATGGTACAACTTACAAATACTTGACTTTATAATGGTGTGAAAATGATACGCATTCAGTGGAACCCATACTTTGAATTTTGAATTTGGATCTTTACCTGGTCTAGCGACATATGGTACAATCTTCTCTCATGATGCTGGCCAGTGACAGTGAGTGCAGGTCCCAGTCTGCCATGCGATCATGAGGGTCAACAACTGATGCACTGACAACCATTCTGTATTCATCTACAGCACAGTGTTTAACCAGTTACATGAACTATTCAACACTTTATTACAAAATAGAATGGTTTTGCCCAAATGAAAATGTTCTGAGCACGTTTAAGGTAGGCGGGGACAAGCTAGGACATTCAGTAGGTTAAGGTGCATTAAATACATTTTCTACTTATGATATGTTCATCTTATGATGGGTTTATTGGATGTAACCCTATCGTAAGACAAGTAAGGGTTGTAGTACAAAGTCTGTCCTTCCTTCCTTCCTCTTGTTCTTTCAACTAGGAAACCCAACTATGTGCACTGTGCTATGTCCAAATGGTACTGGACTCTTTTTCTTTTTTTAAGTTTATTTATATATTTTGAGAAGGAGAGAGAGAGAGAGAGAGAGGCAAAGAGAGAGGTAGAGAGAGAATCTCAAGCAGGCTCCACGCTGTCAGTGCAGAGCTCAGCTTGGGGCTCCGTCCCAGGAGGAAATGTGAGGAATCGATATCCAGAGTCTGACACTTAACCGACTGAGCCACCCAGGCACCCCCAAATAATACTGGACTCTTAAAGGTGGACCTCTAAGCCTAGTCTGGGCCTCCTTCCACAGTGCCACACTTCCCAGTTGGGGTGTTGCCCCAGGAGCCAGGTTGCAAGAATATGGAGAAATGGGACCACCCCAGGCCTGGGAAGACAGAAGAATCCTGAAGCTCCCCCTCCTGTCAGCAATGCAGACTCCCTAGTGTGGGGCCAGTGGATCTGGGGAGGCCCAGGCAGTGAAAGAACTCAGCCAAGGCAGAACAAAGGAGATAGAAGTTTATTGAATACACTGCAGGACAGCAGCAGGCAGGCAGGAAGGTAAAGGAGAGACTCTGCCAGGAGGCAGTGGTGGGAGGCTGCAGTTAAGCAGGGAGTGAGGAGGTATGGGAACGTATGGAATGTTCCTTTTTTGGTACCTATGCCTGGTTGTTAAGTAGCCCATTGGTCAGCTAGGGCCTTTGGCTATTTTGAGATGGGTCACCTAAGGAGTCTGTTTGCACTCAGTCCTGGGGGTCACTGTGGGCCCCTTCTACCTTATTCAAGTTTCCACTGTTCAAGCCTACTGCTTAAAGGTGGCCTCCAAACCTGGTACAGTCAGTCCCTCCCCATCCAGGGAGCAGGGACCCACCCATTTTTGGAGTAGGGAGGCAGCAGGTGCCTGGACCCCTGGGAATGGCCTGTTTTGCAGATGTGATGACTTCCTCCACGTGATGACTTGGGCTGGGGAGCAAGAGGTGGGAACGGTACCAGATGGCTCTGGTCCCTTCTGCGGAAAGCAGACAGCGCCAAGAACCCTGATGTCAGAGAGGTTGATGGGCAGCTGGCTGTCCACGGGTGTGGGCAGCCTGAGGGACTCTTGGGGGACTCCTATACAGGTTCCATCCTTGCGGACATGGGAGCTCTGGGGAGACAGATTCCACTTTGGCGTAAGGAAGAACGTCTCAACGATCCAAGCAGTTTGGGACTGTGGAATGGAAGGAGAAATGAGCACCCTGTCAAGGGAAATGTTTCTGTGAAATTGTCTTAGTTTTTACAGTTAAAAAGCGTTTTATTTTTGTTTTATTTTACGGAAGTGTTTGAGGAAAGGTTACCTCACAAATAGGAAATTTGGAATCAGTTATATCTGGGTTCAAATCCTAGGTTGGCAGCTCACTAGTGACCATGGATAAGTCACTTGGTGCCTTGACTTTTAATTTTTTTTTTTTTTATCTGAGAAATGCTCACCTCAGAGACTGTTTGGGGGCCGAAGGGAAATGAATTTACAGAAAAAAGCTTTGTAAGCTGTTGAATGCCAGGCATCTGTTGGCTCTCTATTCTTGTTGTCCTGCAAATTTCCTTCAACCCTGACAGCCTGAGGGCTCAGGATGATTGAAATTCTACCATTAGCAATTCATTCTTTTGGGTTAAACATTACCCCTCCCCCTGGTTGCTGTTGGGGCTAGAGAGGATATCTGGAAAGTATAGTGCACAGGGACCGTGGAGTGAGGAGGAACGTTTTGGATGATGAGAAAGTTCCAAGGGTGAAGAGGGTCAGGGTGAGGAAGGGGGGCCATGAAGGTAAATGTGCCCATCTGTCCAAACTCTACATTAGGCCTAGGGGAGGCATGTCTGCTCAAAGAGGGATATTCTGGTCCCTGTTTTCTGTCCAGAGCCCCTTCTGAGCTGCCTTCCAGCCCCCTGGAGACTGCCCTGGGCCCTTCGAGTGACAGTCCATTTCAGACCTAGCTCCGGTGCTCCACCCACTTTGCCAGGCTTGGCTAAATAAAGACATAGTCCCTGTGGGGAGCTGCTGGGTCTGAGAGTTCTTCTGGGGGGCAGCAGGCAGCAGGAGCAGGCTCCCCACAGCTTAGCAGAAGCAATCACTGCCCCTCTCCCTAGATTCTGCCTCTGACCTTGGGTAACCTGGCAGATCGCCAGTGCCTGAGAGCTGGGGTGGGTGTGCACGCTCAGACAGGCAGCTGGGATCTGCCAAGCACAGTGCTGGCATGGGGACAATGCTGGGGTGTGGCCTGGATGGTGCCAACATAGGCAGAGCAGTGCACTCAGGGCCAGCGGGGAGGAGGCTTGACAGTGAGCTGGGATATTTTAAGCTGATGGTAGCTCACCAGAAGGACCACTTACCAGCTCAGCTCTGGTCTCCATTGGGAAGTTGTGAAGTGGGCAGAGGAGAAGTGGGGTTTTGCAGTTTTCTCAGGACATCTGTGACTTCTAGTGAAAGAGTTTAGAGAAACAGTCCTTCCCAGACCTGTTCTGGATGAATGAAAGACACTGCCAAAAACTATTGGGTCCCTTTTCCCTCTCCTCCATGATCTCCTATGTAGGAGAAAGCAGCAGAGAGGCCCGGCACCCTGGTAGGATGAATGCTTGGTTTCTGTGTTAGAAGGGGAAAGCTCACTAGACCAGAGTGTGGGAGGACCTGCTTTCAAGTCCTGGCTCTGCCACTTGCTGGCTGCTTTGTGACCTTGGCCACATCATGGGACATGTTCAAGCTTGAGTTGGTTCACTTGGAAGAGAAGTTAATTCTGCCACGCCTTCCTCTCAGGGATGCTTATAAGAGCTTCAGGATCTTGGAGGAGAAAGCCTTGAAACTCAGAAGTGCTATATCCACATAAGGTGGTTCTGATAGCTCCCTGCCCAGTAACCATCTGCATTCCTGCATTCCTGCTTCAGCAGCAGCTTCCTCTCCCTCTGATGGGCTACCCCAGGGCCTGGGGACTCCTTGGCATGGGTGGGGCTGCAGAGATGTCTCTGAGGGCCTGGGGAGAGGCTAAGTAAAGCCAGATTCCCACCTCCTGCCAGTGCCTACCTCAAAAGAGAATGATGAAGCATGGAGAACATTGACTGAAATCAATTAGAGAAGTCAATGCCCCTGAGTGCAGTATGCATTTCTTCCCTCCTAATATGGTCCCACCCACCCTGCCTCAGCAGCCCTGTTCACTCTTTGGGATCAGAGAGTTTAGTTAAATCCCTGCTGGTCTTCATTCCCAGACTAGTTCTCTCCTGCCAGGCTGGGCATCAAGGATCTGGAGTGGTCCTATGGGGATGAAATGCTGGTGAGGGGGTCAGCCTGCCATTAGGAGGGAGACAGGGGGCTGGAACAGGGCTGAGAAAGGCCCCGGATGAGCTGGGCACCATGCAGCTATGCCATGTTGGACAGGATGCTTTCTAGGCTCTTGACTTGAACTCCAAGGATGAGGCCAAACAAAGCCCGCAGCAAAGAAAAAAAAAGAAATTTCAGTTTTTAGTGTTTTCACACTGTTGCTGGTCAGGGCAGGGAGAAAGGGAGTATTTAAGATGCTCTGAATTGGGACATGAAAACTTACAGGCTGGAGAGCCATCACTTTGCTTATTTATTTAGGGCACATGGGTTACCAGAGAGAAACCCTAGATCCCAATTGCCAGAGTTCGAATCATGATTCTGCCACTTAAAATATGACCCTGGCCAGGTTAAATCACTTTTCTTGCCTCAGTTTTCTTATTTATAAATGGTGCTGTTAAGAGTACTTGCCCCACAGAGTTATTACAAGAATTAAAGAAATATCAACATGTACCTTGCCATAAAGTTTTAATTATTTTTTTCATGACAGAGACTGAGAAGTCAGGGCTGGTCACCTTGTCTGTCTTGACCGCGGAGTAGAAGGCAAATTCCCTCCTCCTGGGACTCCATGACGAATCTGTCACCAACAGCTTAAAACTTTATCTTTACAGTGCCTCTGACACCTTTTCCTGTCCCCGCCCACCTCCTCCAGTCCTTGCCTACCACTTCCTGTCTACGCCCACCACCACCTCCTGTTCCCCCCACCCCTCACTTCCTCCAGCTCTTGCCTACCACTTCCTGTCCAGCCCACCACCACCTCCCTTCCACGCCCACCTCCAGTCCTTGCCCATCACTACTTCCAGTTCACGCCCTCACCTCCTGGTCCACACCTGCCATTACTTCCAGTCCCTGAGTCTTTCCCTCCTGCCACACCCACCACCACCTCCTGTCCTTGCCAACCGCCTGCCTGCTTGGGTTTTGGGCCCTCATTACCTTAGGCGAGACTGTTAACAATTGCCTCCTAACTTCTCTTATCTCCATCTTTCACAGAATTGTCAGATCAATCTTCTGAAAATACCATTTTCATCATGTCACACGCCCTCTAAGAGACCTTCAGTAGCTTGTAGGGGAGCAAGTCCAAAGCCTTCCCTGCTTGGTCCTCCACTATGCATCCCAATGGGACCTTCCAGATTTTCTCCCACCAGCTCCTCCCAACCTTTTCCCCTTGGTTCCTCCCCACTCTTGGCCAGCTCAAACCTTTACCCTTGTGATTTTACCTTGGCTGCCCCTTCCCAGAATGCTGTCCCCTGTGTTCAGTCAAATTCTACCCAACCTCCAGGTCCAGCTTGAGTCCTACTTTCCCAGCAAGTGCTGAAATCCAGTGGCACTAACTCTTCTTTTCTCTTACTTGGCCCCAGTCAGTGTTCCCTTGGGTTGCTTACTCTTCATGGGTACATGACCTAACTCTATGTGTAAATGCTTCCATGGCAGGAGCAGTCCAACACTGTGTTGGGGATAGAAAAGGGGTCCAATAAGTCGGTGCTGCTTGATTGATTGCAGGAGACTGGTGGGCTGCTGTTCCATGTTTGTTCCTGACATGTCTTAGCTGACATTTTTTTTATCCCTGGTTGGCTTTTATCTCTGGGGCAAGGGAACACCCAGCCTTCTTCCCTCCACTGAAGGAAAGTAAGGGATGAGATTCTGTGGGGGCAGTACAGGTCTGGTCAGCTGAGCTCTGTGGTTACTGCATGTGCACATGCCTGTGTGTGTAAGCGTGTGTGTGTACTGTGGTGGGGCTGCAAGCTCCTGCCCCAGTCCTTCTTCCCTCTCTGCTTCTATTGCTCTTGTCCTCCAGAGAATCCACTCCACAAGATGCGTAGGTCAAGAGAGATGAGGCAAAGGAAGAAACAAAAGGCCTAAGTGTTCTCCTTCCTTCCCCTCTGCACATTATAACTTCTGGATCTTTGATGGTGGAAGGGCAGGCAAGGTGGGTGGATGGGCACGAGAGTTACCTGCTGGTTAGCTCAGGGCAGCTGGGGTGGGCTCAGGAAAGCAGTCTGAAGGATACAGTACCTGGGGGTGTGAGGAAGTACATCAGTGAAGCCCAGGTGCTTTTGTTCACACATGCTCACTCGCCTTTCTCCCATGACTCCCTCTTGCAAGATCTCCTATCCATCATCCTCTACAAAGTAGTCTCTATTTCCCTTGAATAACTATAGCTTTTTATCTTCCCTTCTTATTCCGCACTAAGTTTTATGCCTTGTCATAGGTACCCAATTCTTTTTTCTGGATCCCAGAGGAACGGGGTGACATTTTATGAACAACTGCCTATGAACCAGGCATCTGACTAGCTACTCTGTGTACAGTATCTCATCAAATTTCCTTAAGATTTTTTTCATCCTCATTTTATAAAGATTTTATAGATTAAATTGTCTATGGCTAGTATGTGTTCCTTTGTGTTTCCTCTGCAGATCCTGGTGGGGCGGGAGGCTTACATATAGCATGTGCTCGGGAAATAATGGTGTGGCACCTGGACTCCGCCATATCTAAGGGCAACGTAGGTTGAGGGCTGGGGTCAGCAGAGGGTGGGCTGTATTGGGAAAGGCTTGTATAGACAGGGAGGAAGAGAGGGCCCAACGCCAGAGGGCCCCACAGCCACAACAAGCTCAATGGTGGTCTGGCTGGTGTTGTCTAGTGTCCTTGTTAAGGCCGGTGATGCCTAGTCCCTGAAGGGCCTCAGCCACTCACCTCTTGCTACCAGGTTCCCCTCCTGCCAAGAAGACAAGTCAATGGGAGCCATGCCTGGTGTCCATTGCTGCTTTCTCAGCAACCTTCACCAGAAAGGGGGTCAGGCAAAGCTCCCACATGTGTTTCAGAAAGTTGTCCTTCCATATATGTTTATTTATTTTTGAGAGAGAGAGAGAGAGAGAGAGAGAGCACGAATGGTGGAGGGGAGGAGAGAGAGGGAGACACAGAATAAGCAGGCTTCAGGCTCTGAGCTTTCAGCACAGCTGTCACAACCCAGGAGTTGTGAGATCATGACCTGAGCTGAAGTCCTAAGCATAACTGCCTGAGCCTCCCGGGCACCCCCAGAGAGTTGTCCTTATGTCTAGCCAGGGTTAAAAGACAGTTAAAGTTTTAGAGGAGAAAGAGCGATGTGTTGATTTGGGAGCTGGGAGTAGAGTTAGCCCTTGGAAGAGGGAAAAGCTGCATGGGATACCAGAGCATGGGGATGGTGGAGGGAATTTGGGCTACCAGAAGTCCCTGAAGTGGGGCAGGGGAGGGAGAAATTTTATTTGCAGGAGCCTCCTAGCCTCTGGCCTCCAGTCTCCCCAGACTCCCCAGCAGCATAAGCCCTATGGGCTTGTTACCCTTTCATCTATACTTTTCCGAAGCTGCTTCCTTAAGTCCCCGAATTCTGGAAACGAGGCAGGGAGGTCTTGTCGGTTGTGAAGTCTTTTCCTAGAACAGAGAGGCCCAGAGGAAAGGCAGGGAGGTCTGCCCTGAGGAGGCTTTCCCCAGCTCTTACCCCAAGCATTCTTGGACCCCGTCTCCCACTCCTTGGGTTCGGCCGCACCTCCATAGGGCATCATTCAGTGGAGGGCAGGGGGAGGGGCTAGGGTTCCCGCCGACGCCCCAATATCAGCAAAAGGAGAGAGGTATTCGAAGAAGACCCGCGCGCTGTGCTTCCAAGGCTGGGGATCTGTGTTCCCGCCTAAATCCGCAAGATGGAAGTTGCTCCCTCTAGCTCTTCCACTAGCGAAGGCTGATGGTTTTGTGAGTGACCCGTCCTTTCGAGCCCAGGTCGATTTCTAGCGTTTACTCTTTTCTAGAGACTTGTTCATTTAAACATGCATGGTAAAAGACACCACCAAATACACCTTAGATCCGGTTTTGAGTAGCGCCGAAAGTTTACGAGGCACTGGGTGTACCCCACCCCAGCACCCGGGGTGCGCGCCGAATGTAGGAATGTGTGCACCAAAGCCGAGGGACGCAGGCAGCTCGAACGTTGCTGAGGATGTGTCAGGAGGAAGAGTGAAACTGGGGTGCCTGGCGTGCGTGGGCGTGTCCCCCGCGTGTCCACCGCCCCGCCGCCTCGCCCCCTCTTGCCGGAACGTGCCAGCAACCTCACCTCTCCTTCAGCCCTTTCCCAGCCAGACGCTTCCTTTTTGGTGCCTCTGGGCGTTTACTGTAAATTCCGTGACTAAAACACGCCGGTGAGCCCGGCCCATCGACAGATGGATCAATCGCCCCCTTCTCGGCTGGGGGAGGGGACCCCTCCCGGTGCCTCCGAAGCGAGGAGCTGCCGGTTGCCTCAGGAGAGCTCTCGGAGCCCAGCCCGTCGCCGAGCGCGGGCCGCCAAGCTTGGCACGGAGCCCTGGGCCGGGTCGGTCTCCGGAGCGCCCCCCGGGGTGGGGTTCCAGCCCCGGACCGATCCCTCTGGTGCGGTTCGGGCAGGTCCGCTGTTCTAGGAGGCGGTCAGGGCGCTCAGGCACCACGGCCTTCCTCCCGCACCAGGGGAGGAGAGACCATTGGGGAAGGGGAGTCTCGAAGGGCTGCAACGCCGGGGCATGCGGGGCGCCGGGGGTGTGTAGGGAAAGTTCTCGAGCCCCGCGTGGAGAGCACAGGTGTATGCGTGTTCGGGGCTGGACCTGGGCAGGCAGGCTGCGCGGGGACGCTGGGGGCTGGCGCTGGAGGGGGTCTTTCTTTTCTCTAGCACCTTCGGGGAGACACTCTGCTTGGACTCCAGGGTCCAGGGACGCTTCCGCTTGAGGAGGGTGGAGCCCCTCCTCAGACCCTGGCCACCAGGCCTGGGGGGTTTTCGAGCGCCCCTCCCCCACACCCCGGGATAGCTGGGATGTCCGGGACTCCCCACGCCCTCCGGCCTCAGCTGAGCCTCCCCAGGCCTCCAGGACCCGTGGGCCGAGGCGGCGGGGGCACGGGCAGTGGGGGTTGGAGGGCGCAACCCGCCCGCCGCAGGGGGAGGTCTGGTGGGGCGGCGGGGGAGGGGAAGGGTGCGGAGCCTTTGGTGGGCTTGAGCCGTAGCCCCGCTAGCGGGTCAGTTTCCGGCCAAGGCATCAGGTCAGTCCCGAGAAGGGCGGGCGCCAGAGCAGAGGGAGTCAGCGGCGAAGCTCTCCTCTCGTCCAGCGTTCCCCGGCGCCACCGCCACCGCCACCGCCGTGTCGCCACCGCCGCTGCAGAGTGTCGCTTCTCCGCCGCGCTCCCGCTCCCCGCGCCGCCAGCCGCCTGGGAGCCCGAGCGCCGAGCCCCGGGCGGAGAAGAGGGGCGCGGGCGCGAGAGCCGCGGCGAGGGAGCCGCGAAGGGGGAAGGCGGGGCGGGCGGAGGGAGGAGCAGGGAGAGAGGGAGAAGGGGAAGGGAGGGAGGAGAGCGAGGGAGAGCTGGAGAGAGCGAGAGCAAAGAGCGAGAGCCAGGGAGAGGAGAGGGAGGGAGACGAGAGAAAGACACACGCACGCAGATATACACGGTCACTGGAATTCCATTAGAAAAAAGTGAGACGAGCAAGGGTTAGCGGGAGAAGATTTTTTTTTGTTTGAATCTTTTCTTCGTCTTGGTGCGAAAGAAGCGACTCCGGGCTCTCGTCCTCGAAGCTCCCACCGGATTGTTCCTTGGCGCTAACACCCGTCGGTGGATTTCTCTATTTGCATTTTATTCTGACCCCCACCCTTGCTGCTTCCTTCCAGCCCTTCACTCTCAAATCGCCTCTCCCCCACCTCCCCAGTCCGCTCCTGGGAAGCGCAGGGGAATTGGACCCGCGGAGACTCGCGCCTTCCCGGAGCAGCGGAGGGGAGGACAGAGCGACGACCGGGCTCTCGGCTTGTAAAGCAGATATATCCTCACATACGTGTATATTTCATTTTAGTGGGCAAGAAGGGCGTCGAGAGGCAGCCCACCGCCCTCCTTACCCCCCACCCCAGAGGCGAGAATCGCAGGACTCGGGATCTTCATCGGGTGGACTAGCTTGGGATCTCCGCATTGGATTTGGGGCTGATTATCACTGCTTGGCTATTATTATTGTTGTTGTTATTATTATTTTTTACCCAAGGGAGAAAGAAAAAAAAAACACAAAAAACTGTGGGATTTATTTAACATGATCTTGGCAAACGTCTTCTGCCTCCTCTTCTTTTTAGGTGAGTACCTGCGGGCGGGGACGGAGGAGGGCCGTTTGTCCGCGGGAGCCTGGGGGGCCGCGCGGGGCCGCGCGTTCGGGCGCCGGCAAGAAGCCGGGAACGCGGCGGGCGAGCGGGGCGCGGGCTGGAGACCGGCGGGGAGAGCGCGCCGCGGAGCGAGCCGGGCCCCAGCGCTGCCGAACCGAGCGGGGCCGGGCGGCGAGGATGCGGGCGGAGGGACGCGAACCGCTGCTGGCTGGTTACGAAGGGGCTTGGGAAGGAGACGTGGAACACCCTAACCATCCCCGCACATACGCACGCACACACAGGCACACTCGCTTACTCGCACACAATGCTACTAGCATTCATTTCTCCCAAAATAATGGATTCAAATTGCGGCAACTTGAGAAAGAATTGCAACTCTTGATTTGGAAGAGAGGAAGGTGGGTGGGGAGAGGCACAGTGTCGCGGAGAGAAAAATCATGCCAGTTCCATCTTTCTTGTCGGCTCCCGGATCGACTCGGGCGGACAGCATGGGTTTCTCCAGGAGCTCCTGCTTGGACGTGTGTGGGGGCAGCGATGGCAGCCATCCCCTCACCTGCCAATCAACCTCTGGAAAGTGCATCCCGCTTCCCGCACCCGGAAATCCTTTCCAGTGGCCCCGCTCCCTGGAACACTTTTCAAGTTTCTCCCCACCCTTTGCCCTTCCTGTAGCCCAGACCCAAGCCAGATACCTGGGCCGGAGTGGAGGGTTTGGAGCAACCATTCACTGCCTATCCTTCACCACCTCTGGCCGCGGGGGCACCCTGTAGTTTGTAGGAAGAGGAGGGAGGTCAAAGTTTGCTTCCTTGGATGAAGAAAGAGAGGGATGTTGGAAGAAAGAGATCCGAACAAAGACCAGTGCCCATTCTGTAAGCCCCCTCCTCCAAGGGCAGGGAGGAGGGGCTGCCTGGTGCCCCCGAACCTTGGGCAGTCTCTTTCCCATCCAGAATTCCCAACCTCTCACCCCCTTTTGTGCTATGTGAAATCTCAGTTGCTTGGGAAATAGGTTCAGAGAGAGCATTCTGGGAGTGGAGGTGAGGGAGAAGGTGTTTCTGAGGCCCTGGGCAGACCTGGAGTCCCAGGCAAGGCTGCTGCTCTGGAGAAGGTGCTCCAGAGAGGGAGCTGGGGAATGCATGTGTTGAGGGAGCACACATCTGCTTCAGTGTGGATGCTCTTCCCACCATCCTGGCCTGCGGTTAGCCAGTGGTGAGCCAGGCTGCCAGGCTGGGTCCAGAGTGTACCCTTTGCCTCCTGGTGGAGGGGAGAGGGGAAGGCCTGAGGAGGTAGGTGCCTATCCTGGAAAGATTTGGATGATCTAATAAGTGCTCTCTTGACTTGAACAGGGGATTTGAGTCAATATTGGTTGGGCGCTGGACCCTTTGTCCACCCCCATCCTTTGCCCCTTCCCAGAAACTTCCTAGGGGGCTTGGCCCTGCTCTAGGGTATGGCCTTGGAGGTCCTGCCTTCCTAAGTCTGAGGCAGCTCCTCTCTTGGGTAGAAGAGGGTGTGGGAAGGAGCTGGAGAGGTACTCCAGGCCCATTGTGATCCTGCAGCCCTTCCTGGCTACCCACTGCAAGTGGACTCTCATTCCAAAGGGGTTGTTATAAAACCTGACCTTTTCTCCCACTGCTGGTCTGAAAATCCAGCTTTTTGGGATCAAGAATGAGCAGGGCCAAGAAGAAAAGAAAATTATATTTCAGGAAAAGCAACCAGATTGTGCGCTGCTGAGCTGTGTACACCCCAGAGGGGGCTTCTAATGTCCTGGGATAGAAAACAGCAATATGGGCCCCTTAGTGCTGTCTCGGCACAGAACACCATGTTGCAGGCAGGCTTTTTTCAGCTGAGAGGGCTGAGGAGTTGACTTTGTTCTCATGATATAGGTGTATGAGAGCATGCATGCATGCATGTGTGTGTGTGTTTGTGTGTGTGTGTGTGTGTGTTTGTGTGTGTCAGAGATGGACCCTGGGGGCTGAGTGGTGAGAGGAGGAGTAAGAGCAGGGGGTCAGCAGCCCTTTTGGTCAAAGCCCTTCCCTTGAGATGCCCCTTTCCAAAGCCAGGGCAGGGGAGGGGTTAACTGAGTGACCACAGGATATTGGAAGGCTGTGGGTTAGGCCCACCAAGGAGGAAGGGATACGTTGTTATTAGGGAAACTTCAGCCTCAGGGCCACTTTCCTGGCAAGGATCCTACTGTTGGGAGTTGGTTGGAAATTCCACTTGGAGGAGAGGTTTTGTGGAGCCTGAGACTGGGTAGGCAGTTTCAGTGTGTGAGAGGCACGGTGAAGCATGTTCCCAGGAGCACAGGTCTTCAGTGAGCACCCCCCAAGGTTCTGAGTGAGGTCTTGGGGTAGAGAGGCCTTTCTGGCCAGTCATCCTGACCTCCAGTGTTGACATGCCCAGGGGGGAGAATGAGCATTCTGGCTGTTGCCAAGATGTTCAGTACAGCTCCACGTAGTCTGTCGGTCCCCCTTGTCTGTAGAAGCTGTTCCACATGTCTTTTCTTGATGGATCTGAGTTTTTTCCCTGACCTAGAACTTGGGAGCATCTCCAGGGTACCCTCTGACCTTTACTCTTTTGGAATTCCTGGCCCAAGGCTCTCAGTTGCTATTTCTTTCTCTTGCTGGGCTTGATTGGTTCTGGGGGTCGTGACGCCAACTAGAAGAGCCAGGGATAGGTGCAGTCAGAGAGTTTGGTGAGAGGATTCACTGGCTCTCTGCAGAGCATCTTCCTGCCCCAGTCACATGTGCCCGCTGGCAGGATGGGGGAAGCCCTTGCTTTTGGCACAGGAGCCCAGGATTCTGTGAGGATTGTTCCATGGGGCTCCGGGCCCCACCTGCCGGGCATGCAGGGTAAGTGCCTTTATTGCCCCAGTCCCCTAGGCCAATGTCCTGACCTTTAAACCTGCCCACAATGCTCCTTTCTCAGTCTGTCTCCGACAGTGCATCCTCAGGCTCAGTCAAGATAGGAAGGGAGAAAGCTGCTGGGATGTTGGGGTGAAGTCAGTGGAAGTCCCAGGGCTGGGTTATTCTTGAGCAGGCAGGCTGGCTGGCTGGGTGGGGGCAGCAGGTGCAAGTGAGGCTGGGTCAGCTCAGCTGGTTGTGGGTGGCCCACATGCACTGAGTCTTGCTCAGGGACCTAGGAATTTGCTGAAGCCAGGAAATAAAGCTGCTGCCTCTGCTTGGGTGGAGGACACCTCTCCAGCCAGTGCCTGGGCAGATGCCCCCACTCCATGCTGGCTTCTTCTCCGGTCTTGTCTCAGCCTGGCCACAGCCTTCAGCTCTTCCTGTCCTGGGGCAGAGGTATGGTCAATGGGAGAGGTATTATCTTTTGCTCTGGCCTACCCCTTCCTCCTTTACTTCCTTTTCTTGTGGGTGGGTGTCCTCCCAGCAGCAGATTCCTTTTCCCTCTGCAGCTGTAGGGAGTGACAGGCTCGTGGTGCAGTGCTCTGCCTCTAGGTGTCGCTCTCTTCCTGCGGTAGCACCCCCCCCCCCCCCCCCCCCCCCCACTGTGAGCAGGGCCTTCTGGGGGAAGGAATGAGAAGTGGCTGTTCTGGATAGGGAATGGGGTAGGGTGTGTGTGGGGGATTCTGAGGAGGGGACTTCTGGCCTAGGATCTTACAATGTTTTGGGCTGGATGGAATGGAGGAGGCCTCCCAGATCACTCCTGGGTCTCGGAAAAGGCAGTCTTGGCTCTGGTGCACAGAAGAGCTTTTTCTGGGGCAGAATCTGGAGTGAGGGGCTTGGAGAGGACAGGGAGACCAGGGAAATATCTGTGTCTAGAGGAAACCATTTTGGGAGCTTGATTTTGACAGGACCAAGTGAGCCCTTCCCTACCCTTCACTTCTGAATCTTTTTCCCTGAGCCCCTTCCTTCAGAGGCCTGTGGGTTTAGATGCTCTGAGGGTGATGGGTAAGAAAGGTGGCTGAATTCTGCTTGTTCACTTTTGGAGAGGTGAGGCTCCATGTGCAAGGCCAGGGTCTGAGGAGGGAAGCTCTTTCTCTTTTGTAATTGGCTTATTATTTGGCTTTTGGAAAGAAAAAAAAAAAGGAGAGACAGAGGGGGACAGGGTTTCAGGGGAGGGTGGAAAGAGAGGGAAGAAAGAGAAGAAAATAGTAGATGCTATAGAGAGAGAGTGAACAAGAGCACAGAGCTATTCAAAGAGCAAAGGTGATGGAGAAATAGACCTTAGGAGGAAGTCAGAGAGAGAAGTGTGTGAGGGAGAGACATGGAAAAGGCCCGTCCGGACACACACACACACACACACACACACACACACACACACACACAGGAAATCGAGTTGCTTGTCAGGCTTGCCTGCAGCACTTTCTGTCAGTGGGGCTGGGGTAAAGCTTGTCTACAGAAATCCTGTTTTCAGCTCTCTAGCCAGTGTGCAGTTGGACTGGAAGATGTGGAGGGTTGGGCCGGGGAGGGGTAGCTGCTCCCTTCCAGGCATGCCTTGCCTCAGGCCACAGGCTCAGGCTTGTCTCTTGGGGTCTTCTCTTAGGGTCTGGGAACTTAGAATGGACAGGTTAGGAGTCTGAGGGATCTTTTCGGCCTGTGTGTGACCTTGAGTTGTTATCTCCCTTCTTTAGGTCTCAGTCCCCCCACCCCCCCCAACCCCATGGTAAAATGTGGGGGCTGGACACTGTGTCTCTAAAGTCCTAAAAGACTAGGAAAGTTAAATAATATTCTGCTGCTTTCCTGGCTTAGCCCAGCATGTTGGCTGGACCTCTGGCTGGAACTGAGGTTGATGGAGGTTTGGGCAGCAGGAAAGTGAGGGTCCCCCTCGGCATGCTCAAGCAGGTCCTGCAGCCCCCAGCTCTCTGCTGAGGCTGTGACCTTCTTCTCTGGCCTCCTCGTCTTTTACAGGGTCTGTGGTCTCTCCGAAGGATCTTCTGGCTTTCCCGTGCTCTGCTCCTGGGCCCAGGGCTGTGGGGTGACAGGGTGGAATCGGAAGGGAATCTGGTAGAACCAGGGCAGAATGACAGCTCGAATTCTCCTTCTGGTTTGAGGAGGGGTGTTGGTGTCTTGGAGTCCTTTCACAGCTCTTCCTCTGACCGGCTCTGTGGTGGCCTTGGTGTGCTTTGGAGTAAAATGGGTGTGGAGTTTCCCAGAAGGGCGCAAGCCCCCAGGCCTGCATCTTGGGTCAGAGATGACGGCGGCCCTCATTCATGCTTGTCTTCCCTCCCCACCACCCAGACGAGACCCTCCGCTCTTTGGCCAGCCCTTCCTCCCTGCAGGGCCCCGAGCTCCACGGCTGGCGCCCCCCAGTGGACTGCGTCCGGGCCAATGAGCTGTGCGCCGCGGAATCCAACTGCAGCTCCCGCTACCGCACGCTGCGGCAGTGCCTGGCGGGCCGGGACCGCAACACCATGCTGGCCAACAAGGAGTGCCAGGCGGCCCTGGAGGTCCTGCAGGAGAGCCCTCTCTACGACTGCCGCTGCAAGCGGGGCATGAAGAGGGAGCTGCAGTGCTTGCAGATCTACTGGAGTATCCACCTGGGGCTGACCGAGGGTAAGCCCAGCCGGGCCTGGCGGGGGGTGGGGTGGGGGTGGGGGTGGGGTGGAGGGATGCGGTGGGATGGGGGTGGTGGGGAGGGCTGCGCAGGGCGGAGGGCGGGGAGGTGGGGCAGGTTCAGGGTAGGACTTGGTAGTGGAGGGAACTGGCGAACTCTCTGTCGCCCCCTTCCACGGGGGCCTAGAACACAGGAAGTAGGGGTTGTCGGAGTCAGCCTGGAGACATGGAGGAGGAGGGAGAGTGACAGCTGGGAAGGAGACAGGGCCAGGTGGTGGGAGAAGAACGAGGCTGGAGAAAGGAGAGAGTAGGGTCGGGAGAGGATGGATGGACTGATGGACGAGTGAAGTGGTTAACAGAGAAGGGGAGGCTGGGGTACCCAGGCAGATGGAGAAGGGAGGGTGGGTCCTGTGCATGCAGAGCTGTGCTTCCAAGCAAACCAGTGTCTGGGACTCCCCGAAGCCCTGGGCGCTCAGCGAAGGGCAGTCCCATTTCTGTTCTTCCTGCTGCCAGGACACCTGCTCTTCAGGTGGCTTCCTGACTGCAGGGCTGGCCTAGGCACCTTCTATAGGGCTTGGGGCAGTGTGTGGGCAGCAGGCCGCTTCAGGTCCCAAGGTGGCACCTTACCAGCTCCCTCCCCTAACAACCCACTCCACACACCCCCATCCTCCCCTCCAGACTACAGTGTGGGGGATTTGTGTACAGTGCAGGGGGATTGGCCACCTTGGTTAGACGTTCATTTCTTGATTCAACAGCTGTTTATTGAGAGGTTCTCATCTGCCAGGCCTGTGGGAACAGTGGAGAACAAGCTGGGGTAGCCTCTGGCTTCTTGGAGCTCAGAGTTTGTGGGGGGATGTGGATAAGTGAGGGGCTTTCTGTCACTTGGTGGTGTGAGTGCTGTCAGAAAGCACTGGTGCTGTGGTAGCCCAAGGCAGCCTCTTATGAAATCTACAGAGTCTTCCTGGAAGAGGCAGCCTCTGATCTGAGACTAAGGAGTGAGCTGCAGTTACACGGTGGGGGGGGAGGGAGGAATGTGGGGAGAGTGTGGGAGGTGGAGGGGAGCTTGGGCAAAGACTCCCAGAAGGGAGTTGCCGGTCTGCAAGTGACTCAGTGTAGTAAGGTGGGGGGTTGGAAGTGGGGATGGGGTGAGGAGAGGGGAGGGATGTGGGACCTGGTGGGCAGCAGCTTGGCCAGCTGGCCAAGGACAGTGGCAGGAAAGAGGGAGGAGGGTTCAAGAGCTATTTAGGAGGTGGAATCAACAGGTCTTGGTGAAGAGAGAGGACTCGAGGAGGGCAGTTTTCTCTTTTGGGCAACTGGGTTGGTTCATAAGAAGCAGCCAAGGGGGGAGAGCAGGGAGATGATTCCTTTATTTTGGGGCACATGGCTCTCACTGGCCATGCCCTGCACACAGCTGGAGCCCAGGTGGGGAAGTGGCGCTGGACATGGAGATTGAGGAGCCACCATTAGCCTGTAGGTGTGACTGGGGCCATGAGAGTGGGTGTGCACACACTGAGAGGAGGGCAGGGACAGAGCCCTCAGGACTCCCAGCATTTAAAGATGTGCCAGCAGGGGAGGGAGAGGGACCTGCAGAGGTTGGGGGGAGGTGTTGGGAGAGAGGTGGGAGGTACATCAGGAAACCTGGGGAGGAGAGAGGGTCCACAGTCTCTAGGACATGTCCCTCATGCCTTTGGGGTGAGCATTGTAGGTGGTTGCTGGGAGCAGAAGCCTGGTTGGGGAGTGAATGGGAGCTGGGAGCTGGGAGTGGTGACTGTGGATGTCTTCTAGAACTTTGGTGTGAAGAGGAGAGGAGAACAAAGGATGACTTCTTTTGTAAGAGGTGAGAGGGTGGAGCAGCTTGAATTCTAAGGTAGACTGGGAGTGATAGGGATGTCGAGGTGAAGAGAGAGGGCTGCACTGTGGAACAGTGCCCTTGATTAGCCTCGGATGGAGGAGCAGGGTGCTGGAGGGAAGGAGGAAACTGGGATCTGGTGTGAGGCTGGAGAATGAGGGATTCCTGACCAGTGGCCAAGATGGTTCCAATCTGCCTTGAATTTGGAAGTAAACTGGGCATGTAATTATGAACAGTGTTACCACCATTAATAGCAAAGTAATTCCTCATGTGTAGGTCTCCTGTTCCTAGTAGCTTCGAGTCCTAGAACTAGAAGTGAGCAGAGAGGGAAACACTGCCACAAAGCGCGTGATGTTTATTCTCTGCAAGGCAAGGAGCGGTCTTCACCCGGAGGATGCCTCTGTAGTGCGTGAAAACTGAGGTTCCTAATTCAACAGCTGGCTTGTTTAGTTTCTTGTTTTCTTTCCCATGGTCTTCAGTCTCAACCCAAGGGAGGCTGGGTGGCACTTGTGGGTGGGCTTGTTGAGGGCTTGCAGGATGGGCTTGTTGAGGGCTTGCAGGACGGATGCACTGGGGAGGGGACAGAACTGCCAGCTAGAAGAGCCAGGTGGGCCACCTGAGGGCCACCGGAATGGCTCCCTCTGGCATCACCGTGTCAGAACACCAAGAACCTTCCTGATTGCAGCCAGGCAGTGAGGCATTTGGATGATAGCAGTGTGCGTTCTGTGCATTTATGCTGCATCCTGCCATGTGGTCTTCAAGGCCCTTTCAACCCAGGAATGTCAGCCTGGAGAGGCGTGAGCTGGCTTGTTGGTTCCCTTACCAGGCAAACGTCTGTGTAGCCCCAACTGTGTGCTTCAGAAGGTGAGAACACAGATTCAGCCATGGTCCCTGTGCTGGCAAGCATACAGGCTAGGAGACCCCTCCCCTGGGCCAACTCTAGAGAAGTAGACTCCCTGCTTTTCTCCTTCCTCAAAACCTACCCTGCCCCCATTCCTGGCTCTTAGGAGTCAGAGGTATTTTCTGCCCAGGGTTGGCCAGGGAAAGCTGAGAGGCCTTTTAACAGCAGGTAATGTTCCTGTGAGTGACAGGATCCACCTGAGGGTTAATTATTCATGGTGTGGGATGAGTGGTCTCCCTGGGGGAGGCTGTAAGCACTTCCTCCCTATTCTTTAATAACAGTTAATAACCTGGCTTGGGCCTGGGGCAGGGTGGGGGATTGTGGAGTGGAGAGATCTGTGCGGGTTTGGACTTTGATTGTGGCTTCTCCTTGGCCCTGGCTGGTGGGTGCGATTCCTCTCTTCTCCCTCCACCTGAGGCTGAGCTGTGCCTAGTCTGAGGTCCTTAGCAGTGGACAGAGCTGGCGGTGGCAGGACTGTGGCCTCTGCTCAGGTCCTAGATGGTCCCAACTGCAAAGACCTAGAGATCATTCCATCCCACTCCCACTTTGGTGGGGAAGCTGAGGTGCAGGGAGGGGGGCTGGTGGGACCAGGGCCCCCCGGACTCCTTATCCAGGCCCCTTTCCAGCTGCCCTGGAGAGATCCTGTGGTCTCAGGCTCATCTTCCCCTTCTGTCACACCACCACAACCACCAGTATCTTACATGGTGGCACTGTCACTGTTGGTTGGCTGCATGGGGGATTTGAGACCACTTCTTGACTTCTCCAAAAGTGGCACTAAAGTTTGAGGTCATTCTGCTCCTTCAGATGTGAAGAGCAAAGGCCTTTCCCAGGTCATGGCCCAGGAATGTGACATCCTAGATCTAGTTTAATCTGGTTGCCAGGATGCCCGTGTGGCCAGGTCTCTGATTTCCCACTGGTGAATTCTGCCACAGGAACAGGCAGCATGGGTTGACTTAAATAGGATGGACCTTTTCCAGCCAGTCCTAGAAGAAGCTGTTTTCCCCAAGAGATTCCACCCCCGCCCATCCCGCCCCCAGTCAGTCATACTAGCTGATCCATACCCGCGGGCCTAGCTTTGCCAGATAAGGGAGGGAAGGACCTGGTCTGGGGGAGCAGTCTGGCTGGCATAAGACTGACTCTAAAAAGTTAAACAGCAGCACTACTTGTGTAAGAACAGTTTGGTTCAATAACACTTTTACTTTTGGAGACAGTATTCATAATGTTTCAGTACTTGGACTCTGGAGTCAGCTGCCTGGGTTTGAAACCTGGCACTTACCAGCTGTGTGACCTTGGGCCAGTTTCTTAACGTCTCTGTACCCCAGTTCTTTATCAATAAAACAAAGGGTAGTGCCTATCTCATAGACAAGAGAATTAAATGAGTTAGTACACCTAAAGCACTTTCAATGGTGCTGGTACATAGAAGGCTTAGTGTAACATCATTTTTATTACAAAAAGCTCTTGTATTATTTGGCCCTAACAAATAGCAATGGCTGGTAACCCCACCACCGGGAGTTTCTCCAGTGTCTGTGGGTAGAGTGGAGTTTGCTGAGATGGTACAGCCCTGTGACAGTCCAGGGGGAAGGTGGGATTGGGACTGGCCTGAAAGAATAACCTTTGGATAGTAAGAGACCACTTGGGCACCCATTGTGTGTAACGCATATGCTGGGTGTTGCAGAGCATGAGGGTATAGGGTAAAGTGAAGGGTGGAGGACATTTCTCCAGGGAGAGAATGAACATCTGGGGAATCTGTACCATTTTTGGGGGGTCTGCCAGATATAGCAGACAGATGCCTTTCTCTGTGAACCAGCAGAGGGCTGGACAAGCCTGGAGTGCTAGACTCTGGGTGACCTCGTGGGCCTGGCTGAATGCGTCCCTTACAGGCAGATTCCAAGCCCCCTCTTCTGGATGGCTGGCACCTTCCTGCAGGTGGCCCCCATGGATACCACCCCACATGTACTCTTCTTTAGGTGCTGGGCCCTGGGTGGATAGGAAATCAATGTGTGAAGCTGTGGGTCATCACCTGTGTCCCCCGCCCCTTCAACACAAACACGCAGTCTGAGTGATTACCCATTGATTTCTCCTCACAGTAAAGTCTCAAGAGGATATTTCCTCTCCTGCTGAGGTTTTGGCAAAGGGCGGGAGTCCCCATGAGGAGGCAGTGGGTCTCCAGGGCATCCCTGTGCCATTTATCTCCTGTCACTCGCTTGCTTTTCCATTCACTGAATCTCTGATGCACCCAGAAGCCTCGAGGAGAAGTCTGAGAAGCCATCAGGTGGCAGGGAATCAGTCAGACAAGCTGGGGATCAGGATTCCACTGAGAAGACCTTCAGCCCTATCATGGTGACATGATAGGAAGCAAAGAGGAAGTTCTCTGCCCTTACGTGGCCTGGGCAGAGCCAACCTAGTGTGACGAGAGACAATGCTGGTGTGAGGGTCAGGGGACCAGAGTCTAGTCTAGCTCTGCTGTGAGTAGCTGTGTGATCTCAGTCAGGTTGCTTCACCTCCCTGGCCCACCTCAGGGTCCTCGCTTGTGAAATGAGGAAGTTGCACTGAATGACTTTGGAGGGACTTTGGCTTCAAATCCTGTGATTTATACCTGACCTTCCATGGGCACCTCCCCAGTGCCTTCTTTCAAGAAGCATTTGGAAGGCCTTAGAAAGGGCTGGACATGCAGGGAGGTCAGTAGAGGAGAGTATTGGCAGTACTGACCTGCTGTGGGGACTTCTCTAATTGGTGAGAAAGAACTTACCTGTGTGAAATGCTCACCGTTTCATTCATAACTTGCTCTCGTCTAGTCCTGTAGGAAGGGTGGGCCTGTGCCTGACACTGGTTCTCTCTTCCAGGTGAGGAGTTCTATGAAGCCTCAC
This sequence comes from Panthera uncia, assembly GCF_023721935.1. Taxonomy (NCBI): domain Eukaryota; kingdom Metazoa; phylum Chordata; class Mammalia; order Carnivora; family Felidae; genus Panthera; species Panthera uncia. The sequence goes on along the minus strand of NC_064811.1, from coordinate 165,358,627 downwards.
CCTATGAGCCGGTGACCTCCCGCCTCTCGGATATCTTCAGGCTTGCTTCAATCTTCTCAGGTAAGTGGGCTCTTGCTGGGGCCTCCCAGTCCTCCTAGGTGCCCTGGCCTTCAGTTGGCTCTGCCTTCCACTGGTGAGCCCCTTACTGCTTCTGAGCTTCGGGTCCTCATCTGTAAAAGAGGAAACCATAACAGCCACCCCCAAGGTTGTGTGTGGAGTGGTGGAACGAGCCCACCATGCAGTAGGTCTTGACTCTGAAACCTGGTGTCACTCTCCTAGTTTGTTATTGGTCTTGCCCTCCTGGGTCCTTCTTTCTAATTCCCAACTCTTCCACTTTGGAATTCTACTTTGGTCAAGCTGCTCAACTTTTCTGTGCCTCAGTTTCCTCAGTTGTGCAGTGGAACAATACCTACCTTGGATTGTCATGATATACAAATGAGTCGATGGTTGTAAAGTGCTCAGCGAGCTGCTGGGCAGCACAGCACGGGTCCCGGATAGGAACTATTAGCTGTGGTTGGTGGCGGTAGTATCACTATTATTGGTTCTGCTCTGGGATTCTCCTTCCTCGAGGGGTCTTCTTCTTGAACTCCACCATGAAGCCTCTGATTCTCTGGTGCTTGGCCTCCCCCAGGAAGTGAGAAGGACTGTGTTAAGCTCTGGCTTTGCTTGCTATTGTCCTTGGGTAGGAGTCCGATGAGTTTGTTGGTTCTTTCTTCTTGGCCTGTTCCTTCTGGCCTCTGGGAGACCTGTGGGCCCAGGGCAGCTGCCCCTGCTCAGGCACTGGTAGGTGGGGGCCTTCCAGTCTTGGGAACTGCTCTGTGGGGGCTGGGGGTGAGCTCCTCCTGGAGCCACCACTGGTGCTTAAAGGTGGCCAGGCAGGCTGTTACAGGACAAGGCTGCAGGCCTCAGGTTTCTAGGAAGATTTGTGGCAGAATGTGAAGGCTCCTGAAGTTTCTTTTGCTCTAAACCATTCTCAATGGCAGCACCACTGACATTTTGACCTGGATAATTCTCTCCTGTGGGAAGAGCTGTCCTGTGCACTGTAGGATATTTAGCAGTGTCCCTGCCTCTACCCTTTGGATGCCAGTAGCAGCCCGCTGAGTTGTGACAACCAAAAATGTCTCCAGATATTGCCAAATGCCTCTTGGGGGCACAACTTTAGTGTTGTAGAGAAGCAGCACTCTAAACTGTGAAATGAAAGACTTTCCTGTAAGACCCTAAACCCTTTCAAATGAAGAATTCTCTAGGAGAGTGTTTCTCAAACTTTCTTTTTCCATTATGGCCCCGCTAAGGAGAAAAGCAATTCTCTGTAGAGAAACACTGTCTTAGTCTGCTTTGGCTGCCATAACAAAATACCATAGACTGGGGAGCTTATACAACGGAAATTTATTATCTCATAGTTCTGGAGGCTGGAAGTTTAAGATCAAGGGCTGGCAGGGTTTGATTTCTGGTGAGAGCTCCTTTCCTGGCTTGCAGATGGCCACCTTCTCACTGTGTCCTCACAGGGTGGGGTGCCGGTAGGGTAAGAAAGAGGGAGCGGGGGAGAGAGAGAGAGAGAGAGAGAGAGAGAGAGAGAGAGAGAGAGGAAGCTCTTCTTTTTCTTATGAGGACACCAGTTCTATTATGGCTCTACCACCTCACCTTTATGACCTCATTTAACCTTAATTACCTCCTAAAAGCTCTGTTTGCAGGTATAGTCACATTGGAGGTTAGGACTTCAGCATATGAATTTGGTGGGCACAATTTGGTCCATAGCAAGTGCCAAGGAATACCTGCTTTTTTTTTTTTTGCCTGCCCAAGAACCGATTTTTGCTCGGTTGGGGGTGATACTCTCTGCTCCCATTGAGAATACATGCTCTAAGGGATTGAGATGGGAAGATACCTATATACCTGGTGGGAGAAATCCTGGAACCCTATCAGAAAGGAGGCACTGGCCAAAGGGTGACCATCTAGATATACCCTTGGGCCCTGGCGGTGGTTGGGGGTGGTGGTGAATGAAATGGAGACTTCAGAGCTGATCCTGGTTAGTTTTGGATAGAAATCCACCTTTGGCCACTCCTTTTGAGACAGTTTTGGGGCTCAGGTGCAGGTTGAGAATATCATCAGCAGGTGATGATGGAGTAGGGATGCCTTGCAGCCCTGATGTAACCATTCCCCACCCTGCCAGCTGAGCACTACTACATGGGTGGGAGTCATTGGGTTTATCTCCAACAAAGAAATAGTTTTGACTTGTGCCCTGAAGGATGAAGGTCAGAGGTCTGCTTCCCAGACTCACACTAAACATCTTTCTAGCAGAAAATCTTTATGCGATGGGCGTGATACTCTGCAGGACAAGGACATTGACAAGACAAATGAGGAAATGATTGGGTTTCAGCTCACTGAATCAGCTTTCTTTATCTACTTCCCAGGTGAAACTGGGTCCCACATGACCCTGGATCCCTGGGCTCTGGGGCCCACTCCCCATAGAGTGGAGGGGTGCCTTCGAGGTCTTGGCAGCTCCCCCCTCATTGCTCCTGTTGACCCCTCTCCACCCAGAGTAGCTGCAGAGATGGTGCATGGGTGGCCCTGTCGGAGAAACTTGGGCACATAACTGGGTGGAGGGCCCTGGCCAGGCCATCGAGAAACTAAGTGGGCCAGGGTGGGGCACACAGCAGAAGGAAGGCTGGATGGGGGGCTGGGAGGCCCGGGTACCACTACATTCTCTCACCCAAATTAACTGAGGGGCTTTGGGCAGGTCACTTCCCTGCTGCAGACCTTATGTTTCATTTTGGAAGAAGGAAGACCTAACCTTAGAGCAGGGCTCCCTAATTTTTTCCCACCAAGGCACACAGACAGTGGCATTATTGCCTGGCATACTAGGGTGAGCAGAGCATCTTGGAGCTTAGGGGAACATGGGCCCCTGTCTGGCTGCCCCGTAGGGTCAGTATCTGGGCACAGATGTCACCTGCCTGTGGCTTGCTAGCTGGGAAGGCCTGGCCTGTGGGACCCAAGATCCACTGGCGCTTTAGGATGATAAGGCTGCCACCCTGTAGGACTGTATGGAGCCCTTCTCCACTTCTATACACCCATATTTGACTGTGCATTGCCTCTTCCATCATCTGTGTGGAAAGGCTGTGAGTGGGGAGCATGGGGTCTTTGTGGCCCTTCTCTACACCATGATACCCCCAATCAGGGCCCTAGGAACTCAGAAAAGGGTGCTCCTGTATCTTTGGGGCTCAGTTGCCACTATATCCTTAACATCTACTGCCTAAGAATTTGGGCCCCTGTCATTGGGTCCTCCTGGAACATGTGTTCTTTATCTCTGGACTCCTCTGTCTGTTTGGTTTTTAGAAAGTCCTGCTGGGATTCTCTTGGCAAAAAAGCTGCCAGGATTCCTCTAGCACTCTCTGATGCCAGAGGCCCTGGGGTAAAGGCAAACCTCCCCTCTGATCTGCCTAGTTCAAAGACTAGGCTTAGGGTTAGGGTCAGTGACTGGGAGTAGGATTACTGGTGTCCCGATAGCCCTGAGTCTAAGGCCAGGAGGAGAGCAGTCTGGCTGTGCCCCGAACCATGGCCACAGTGACGTTTGAGGCATCCAGGTGGGAAGGGAGTGCTCATGGAGAACTGAGGTTTTTCCTGTTTCTAGCAATTCAGCTGCCCTTGCAAGCATAAAATGGAGTGTTTAGGGAGTTAGTCCAGTGCACAAAAAGTGTGGGCCTTGAAATGATAGTCCAGGGTTTGAATCTTGACCTGAACACTTATAATTTTTTTATTTTGAGAGGGGAAGGGGTGGGGGAGAGGGACAGATAGGGAGAGAGAGACAATCTTAAGCAGGCCCCATCCTGAGCATGGAGCCAGATGCAGGGCTTGGTCCCATGACCCTGGGATTCTGACCTGAGCCAACATCAAGAGTCAGATGCTCAACTGACTGAGTCACCCAGGTGCCCCACCAACCTAGCCACTTAGGGGAGTGTGATCTTGGGCCTCATTGGGCCTTCTTGAGCTGTAGTGCCTATGTTTGTAAAATGGGAACGTGATACCTACCGACAGTGTTGATACAGAGGATTCACCGAGAATGGATGTAGGGTAACAGAATTAGTCATCCTCTCTTTGCTGAGGATGTTTAGTAGGGGACAGGGGGTTTGGAGAGCTGAAATTGAGAGTCCCTCCATTCCTGGGTATGACCCTGTGAATACTGAATACCAGCTGGTAGCATCTGGGGTTGCAGGAGAGGATGGAACAGGTGAAGAGAAGAAGAGCTTCTTAAGGGAAGGAGAGATCGTTCAGGCAGAGAGAGGTTGTGGAAGGGTTTCATGGAGAGTGAGGGAAGTGGTACCTCTCTGTTCACATGGAGGGAGGCCATCACTGTGAGGGGCAAGGGTCTGGGAAGCCCAGGCAGTGGTTTCCCTCGCAGTCACGGGCCTTGCCTCAGGGACAGGCTGTGCATTCCTGGTGAGGGACGGGGCCTCCAGGGCCTCCATCCCATGCAGGCCTTAGCAGATGCATGCGTGTGGAGCATATTTATGCAAACCTGTCTTTTCTGTAGCTATAAAGGAACTCAGAGATCACCTAGGCCCACCTCTTCCCCTGACAGAAAAGGAAGCTGAGACCATGAGAACTGGGACAGACTGGATTGGGATTCAAGTCCTTGCTCCCACTCCTGTGCAGTGTCTGCCTCAGGCAGGTGCCTCTAAGCCCTGGTTTCTTCTTACACAGCAAGGGGCTGATGGAAACCCCTACCTTCTAATTTTTGTTGGGACTAAATGAGATACTGCAGGTAAATCCTTACCCAGAGCTGGGGCATATTGCACTACAATATTTAAAACTTATTATGGAGTGATTTCTCTAAGGGTAATATGGCAGGCTATGGCAGGGCTGGCCTGGAAGCTTGCATTTGGGAAATGGTTGCAAGCCTTTGGGTGACACGAGGCTGCCTCCCACCCACGATAGTGCTTGGTGGGGGCTGGAGTGGGAGGTGACTGGGCAATTTTCAGGGCAAGTAGGACCTGGGGGCTTCTGCTGAGCCACCCTGGCCTTGTTGAGCTACACTGTGGAGGGATGGGGATACGTGGAGGCTGGCAAGACATCTGGGTCTGGGACCTTTTGTGGGTTGGAGGAAGAAGCTGTGGGCGGCGTCTGCCTCAGTTGGCCAGTAAGCCTCTGGGGTGGGCAGTCTTGCTTGGATGGGGGCAGGAAAGGCCTAAGGATGTTCTTGTTTTAGGCTCCAGTGGCCCTTTTTTGGGGGCTCAGGAGTGGAGGGAACCCTGTCCCTGCCCAGAACCTGGTGGGTGGCCCCTGACAGATGAATGCCACCACACTCTGACATGTTGTGATTGTGGGTGTTGGTCTCTGTGTCTACGCATCCATGCCTGTCTGGGGGTGCCTAGCACTGTGCTGTGCTCCTACTACATATCCATAGAGGATAGACTAGTGGGTGGGCCTGCTAGACCTAATTTGAATCTTGGCCTTGCCCTACCAGCTGGGAGACCACAGGGCGGGTCACTTGACCTTTCTGGACCTCATTTACTGACCTGTAAGATGGAGTGGCTGGGCCTGCCTGGTGAGGATTGGTGGGGACACATGCACGGTTCCTCATGTGGTACTGGGGCACCTTAGATGGTGGCCAAGGGCAGCACTGTTGAGGGCTGGAGGGAACTAATGGCTTAGTGGGGGGTGTTAGACCGGACAAGGAAAGGTGATGAAGAGGGCCAAGCAAGTCTGAGGGGGCCTGTGTGTGCTGCATCTTAGGAGTATCTGAGGTTTACAGAAGGGCGGGTTGCTCATAAGTGCTTCATGGGAGAGATGGGGCGGGGACCGACATGTTTTGTTCAGTAAACATTGAGCTCTCTGTGTTCCTGATACTGCGTCAGACACTGCTTTAGAGTGACTCAGACTCATGTCCTCACTGTCTACTGGGGTAGGCAGACACCCACTTAGACACCCATGAGGAGGCTTATTGTTGGTGGCAGTGTAGACCAAGTGCTGCCGTGAGAGTTCAAGTATCCTGGGGAAATCAGGAAAGTCTTGGAAGAGGAGACATGGGGGCCTGGGAATGCCATTCTTGGTAGTGTCATGGCCTAGAGGGAGGCCTGGCTCACCTGGGATGATGAAGGAACCACACATCTTCTGGGCCTGGTGGGCTCTGAGAACAGTGAATACAGACCCTTGTGGCAGATGGGAGATGGGCCTCTCTGGGGTCTCTTCCCTTGGGACTCCTGCCCCAGACTTCTTCTGGATGGAGCTGTGCATGACTGCTTGGCTAGGGAGCCTGGGTCTCTGGGGAGGGGCTGAGCTGCCCTTGGATGAGGGAGAGGCTTAGTACTGGGCTCCAGAGCCAGTCCCCTGTGAAGGTTGCCTCAGTGCTCTGCTGGGTGCCTAGGGAGGCCTGTTCCCTTCCCCTGCTCCTCTGAGGGGGGGCCTGAGCCTTCGTGCCACCAGTCCCTCCTCCCTTCGTGTTGCTTAGCAGGGATGGGTGAGCCAGGGCGTTACTGGCTCAGCCTCAGCCTGTGGGCTGGTGCCTCTCAGAAACCCCCTTCTGAGGCAGCCCCTGTGAGGTGGTAGTAGGGGAGGTTTGGGGATATCAGGGGAGGAACTGAAGGAACAGGCAGCCTCTCTCCCTGCCCCTCTGCACAGTGGCTTAGGTGATAAACTGCTTATCCTCAGGTTGTCTCCCTGAGCCGAATGCAGAAGTGTGTTATTTAAATTTCAAAATCACATTCTTCTTCTAACAGCTGTCAGAGTCTCTGAGTGTCAACGAAAATTGGGCTTTAGCTGCAGCTCTGTCACCTCTTACACCTTCCCTTTCAGGAAGAATTCATCTGGTGGCCAGGGAGAGCTGGTGTGGGGCGGGGCAGACAGGGACTGTGGGGACAGGGAGAGGGGAGGTGACTAGGTGGATGGGGTCAGGTGAGCAGTGACTCTGGCCATGCTGAGCAGCAGGTGGGAGCACCTGGGAGGAGGCCAGCCTCCCCATCAAGGGGTGCCAAGGCGTTTCCCCCTTGTGTTTCATTTCTTCCCCTCTCCTATCAGTGCTGGTGACTCGGGGTCCTGTCATTGGGTGGGAGGATTTGCTTGTACTAAGGTGTGAGCGGGGTGTTGGTGACTTCATGTTTCATTGTCTTTGTGTCCAAAGAAGAAATTGGTATGAGAAGAAGGCAAGAAGGAAAGAATGAGTAGAACAGGAGAGAACAAAGTTTAACCCCAAGGAAACGCTTTGTAATGGTAAAATTTGACATGTCATGGTTGGGACGAGGCTTTTGGGGTGAAGACATTTTCTGGTACTTCTAAAACAATATCTCCCAGGGACACCTACTTGTTTCCCCTTGGGTATATAAGCCAGGCTCTGCCAGCAGTGGGGATGTGGGGTGGTTCTGGGCTGGGTCTCTGCTCTTGAGAGGCTCTCAGATGGCTCTGCAAGGTTCTGTCTCCCTCTCCACCCCCTGAGCACGCTCCTGGCTTAGCCATGAACTATACTCACCTGATTTATCCTGGTGGAAGGCAGGTTTTGGGTAACTGCCCTGGGAATGCCTCTTCCAACCATATCTGTTGATGCGCTCCTTTAACCCCTAGGCTGTTGAAAGAAAGGAACAGGTTTGACTGGGGTCAGAGTGTGTGGAGGGAGGTGTGTGTGTGCGTGCGTGCGCGCATGTGCACTGTGAGCATGTTATGTGTTTGTGGAATGTGTGTATGAATTGGTATGTGTATGCATATGTGGGGTGGTATGTGTGTGTGAGGTGTGTGGGGGTGTGTGTGTTTGTGTGGTTGTATGGAGTGGTATGTATGTATGAGGTGGGGTGTGTGTGTGTGTGTGTGTGTGTGTGTGTATGTTGTGCCTGAGTGGGAATGAAAAAGTGGAGGGGGTGATGTGGCCCTTCTGTCAGGGGAACAATCACTGCCCTCAGCCCTCTTTTCTACCTCCTAGGGAAGCCCTGAGAACACTGGTGCAGGGGTGAATACAGAGGGACATTAGAGGATGGGAAGGCTATCTTCACGTGATTAACAGAAATAATTAGTGGACTAAACCTCTGTGTATTTTGGGGCTTCCTACAGTGTGGAGGTTATGTCATCTTCTGGATGCTTCTGTCCCCTCCTGTAGAAGCAGTGTGTATGTGAATTCATTCTTAGACTCCAGGAAAATCCCTTGGGTGCTGTGCCCTGTTCTAGGTGCTGGGGAAATGTCAGTGAACAAACAAGGCAAGGGAGACTGTTGCTCTTCTGGAGCTTATTTCGATTAGCCTGAGACAGAGAAAAACAGAAAACAAGCCAACAAACAAATTAACAGTAACAACAGAAAGTGCTGAATGGCATGCAAGGATTAAATAGGAGGACAGGACAGAGGTGGCTGGTGGGTCATCCAGATTGGGAATGCCAAAGTCTGACTCCCTGGAAGGATCCAGCCATGGGAAGTCTGTGGAATGGCAGAGAGCACATCTAGGGAAAGGTCCCCAGGGCAGGACACTGTGAGGGAGGGTGGGGCCTGGGACCCAGCGAGTGAGGTGGAGGTGGTGGTTTGGGAGGTTGGGCACCTAGGTAGGCAGGGGCCAGATCACTGGGATGCTGCAGGTAAGTTAAGGACTGTGGATTTCATTTTAAGAGTGATGAGAAACCTTTCTAGGATTTTAGGCACTTGAGTAGCACAGTATGAGTTATGCTTTTTAAAAAAAAATTTTTTTTAACGTTTATTTATTTTTGAGACAGAGAAAGACAGAGCATGAACGGGGGAGGGGCAGAGAGAGAGGGAGACACAGAATCAGAAGCAGGCTCCAGGCTCTGAGCCATCAGCCCAGAGCCTGACTCGGGGCTCGAACTCATGGACCGCGAGATCGTGACCTGAGCTGAAGTCGGACGCTTAACCGACTGAGCCACCCAGGCACCCCGAGTTATGCTTTTGAAAGCTTACTCTTGCGCTGTGGCAGAGTGGATCATGGGGCAGGGAGGGGCATGGGCAGCGGTGGGAGCCAGAGAGCAGTTAGAGGCTGTTGCACTGGCCAGAGTCCTAAGACAGTAGGGTGTATGATCTGGAATCTGTGGTGGCACAGAGCTAAGGACAACTGTGGTAATTTAGGCTTGAACAACAATGGGACTGCCATATATCAGGATGGGGAAGGGGGAGGAGAGTTCTCTGTCTGCCACAGTAGGCTGGAGATACTAGTCAGACCTTTAGACCTCTGTCTGGAAATGCCAAGTAGGCAGTTGGATGTAAGCCTGGAGTTCTGAGGAGAGGTTAGGGTTGATATATGGATTGAGAGTCGTTAGCATATAGATGGTGTTTAAAGCTCTGGACCCATGAGGTCACCTAGTGAGAGTGTGTGGACCGAGGGGGAGGTAGGTGGGGGCTCTCCAATGCAGAGGACGAAGAGCTAGCAGAGGAGGCTGAGATGAAGGCCAGTGCGAAGGGTACCAGGGGGAGCCAAGAAAAGCACGGGTCTCAGGAGAGAGGAAGGGGTAAGACATGCTAAATGTAGCCAAGAGGTCAAGTTAGGAATGTTTCGAGACATGACCATGGCATTCGGCAGCATGGGGGTCACTAATGACCTTGACCGGAGTGTCCTTAGTGGGGCTGTGGGTTGGAAGCTTGATTTGGAGAGGATGGAAAAGAGGATGTGAGGTAGCAAGGTAAAAACAGCAACTGTAGGTGGCTTTTGGAATTTCTTGTGAAGAAGGACTTCTTATGGTGAGAAGAGTTTATTTCATAATCATTAAAAAAATTTAGCTTATGGTTGGTGCTTCCAATCCTGCATCCATTCACCAAAAATAAAAAATGCTGATGAAGGTACAGGTGAATCACATCAATATGAAATGCCTCAATTTTGGCTTTTAATTGTTATAAATACAGAATTAAAGCTGATATGCTGTTGTGGGAACTGGTGTGAGCATGGTAAAAATCCTAATTAAACAAACAAACAAACCCACCCAAACTACATTTAAAAAGACATATAACCCTCAAAAGTGGCTGAAAAAGTCCCTTAAAGTGTGAAATAATGAAATTTTAATTTTTAATTGCTTAAAACACAAAATTAAGCCTAATATGCCTTTTGAAGAATTGGAGAAAGCATACCAACAGTGGTTAAGATTTGACAAAATATAAAATGATATTCAAAAAGCAATCGATTTTGGAATCGATTTTCAGTGAATTTGCCATTCATCAGATTGACTTTTGGTGTGTTGGTCTGCTTCCAAAAATACAGCTGACCCTGGAGGATGCTGGGGTAGCTGTGTGTTGTGTGGGGATGGAGGTGAGGGGAGAGTCCCAGAGAAGGTTGAGGATATAAGGTGGGGAGCCTGGACTAGCACTGCCACTTGGTGGGGGGCGGGGGGAGGCACCCTGAGCGGTGGGGGGAATGAAGGTTGCGGTCCCGCTGGGTCCCTGGGCCTTGAGTGAGGACAGAGGACTGGCAGGCGAGGCATGCTGGGAGTGCAAGGTCATCTCTTGGGGAAGCTGACGGTATGCAGATGCATTCATGCAGATGGTATGGGGCTCCTGGCCACCGCTCCCAGCTGAGAGGAAGATCCTGGAGGTGGTGCTCTCTTAGGCTTCTGGATGAGCAGAGGGTGCTCTTAAGTCTGCCTCTTGCTCACCAGTGAGTGACTGGGGACCCTTCTATCTTTTGGGTGTCGTGTGTGAGCCTGGGGCAAGAGGTGCATGGGTTGGACTTCTTTTAGCAGGGTTATGTGCAAACAGAGATGTGGGGGAAGATCTTTCCAGCCGGGGAACACATTCTTAAACAAGCATTTATGGTGCATGTGCCATGGACTGGAAACTGTGTGAGGCATTTTTACCTACATTATCCAGTCTAATCTTTAGCATAGTCCTGTGTGTAGGCAGCCTGGGTGTTTTATCCTCATTTTGCAGGTGAGGAAAATGAGGCTCAAAGAGGTCACATAACCTGTCTGCACATGCTTGCTCTGATAGTTGTGCAGAGCCTCAACTGCCAGAGGCTGCCTGCCCCTGCCAGGTCCTCTGCCTCCCAGTTGGGCCAGAGTTCCTGCTCATAATCACCAGCCTGGCCCCCAGCAGGGACACTGTGAAGCCTGTGGAGCGAGCCTCAGGCCAAGGGTAATTTTCCATTTGTTACTTGATTATAATCTCTTCATTTCCACTAGAATGTAAGCTCAAGGAGGGCAGGAGCATTGCCAGTTTGGTTCATTTCTCTTAGCAGTGCTTTACATGTAGTGAGTGCTCCGTGTTGGGAAAATCAGGGAATCTTGAGTGGTGGCTGGGTGTGGATGGCCTCATGAGGCTGAGGGGTGTGGAGGTGATGGTGCAGATGGCTATAGCCCAACAGGGAAGATGGGCTCCCCTTAGCTCCCACCTTTCCTGCCTTCCATCCATCCCTATTTAGTTTGTTTTGTTGACATCTCATTGTTGATGGCCTCTCTGCTCACCCTTATGTCCCTAATTATTTGGACTCAGTTGACTGTCCTTTTCTTTGAAGTTCTTGTCTTGGCTTCCATGACACCAGTGTCTCCTGACTTTCCACCACCTCCCAATGTCCACTACATGATGATGTCCAAGGCTTTGTCCTGACCCCTTTCCTCTTCTTTATTGTCACCCTCAAACTAGGCAACCTCATTTAGTCTTATGACACTAAATAGCTTCCATGTCAGTCATGGTATTTTATGCCTCTCGCTCAGATGTACCTTCTGCAATCCAGACTCATTGATTCTTCTGCCTTTTCAGTATCTCCACTTGGACATCTAGTAGGCATCTCAAACTTCAGTGAAAACAGAATTATGTGTTCAGTTCTGCCCTCCTTCTCCCCTTTAGGTCTTTCCTGTTTCACAAAGTGATTCCACCATCTACCTGGTGCTCCGGCCCAAAACTTCAGAGTTTTCCAGGATTTCTTTTTCTTCCTATTCAGCATCTGACCCATCCTGTTGGTTTTCTCTCTAAGTTATTTGCCGAATGGGCTCAGTTTTTGACATCTTTGTAGTTACCACTCTACCTAGACCACCACCTGTGGCTTCTTCTTTCACTTTTGCTTCATTAAGGAAGCTCCAGCCACTTTATGTTTCCTTTTGCCTATGAACACACCAAGGTCATGCTTGTCTCAGGACCTTTGCACCTGCTTTTCCTTTTGCTTGGGATTCTCTTACTTTGGATTTTTTGCACATTTTACTCCTGCCCATCATTCTATCTCAACTTGGATGTTACCTCCTAGGACAGCCCCTTCCAGACCCCAGTCATTCTCTTCTGAATTTCCTTATGTATTTTCTTCATGGCATTTATCAGCACTTTATTTTTGTTTTTAATTTTTTTAATGTTTATTTATTTGTGTGAGAGAGAGACACACACACAGTGCAAGTGGGGGAGGGACAGAGAGAGGGAGACACAGAATCTGAAGCAAGCTCCAGGCTCTGAGCTGTCAGCACAGAGCCCGATGCGGGGCTTGAACCCACAAACTGTGAGATCATGACCTGAGCCAAAGTCGGATGCCCAACCAACTGAGCCACCCAGGTGACCCATCAGCACTTTAAATTACCTTACTATTTATATGTTTATTACTGGTCTTTCACTAGACTGAAAGCCTCTGGAGGGAAGGGACTCTGTCTTTCCAGTTCGCAGCTGGATTTCTAGAGCATGTGGTCAGTATCTGAAAATATTTGTTGACTGACAGCTGTGTGACTGACTGGCAGTTGATAGGAAATTGGGGGCTGTGCATGAAGGCAGCCAGTGTGGCTGTGACCCCTGTATATATGAACGTGTTTCTGTGTGTATACATGCTGTGTTTGCATGGGGCCAGGGTAGACTCCTTTTAGCCTGTTTCCAAACGAGGTGGGATGGGAGGTTTCTCACTCCCTGCAGCCGTCAGAGTCTTATACTTGTGTGGGTGCCCAGGGGCTCAGTGTGGACTTCGGGCTGGACATTGCAGCTGGAAAAGGGGTTAGGGGCAAGCAACCAGTCTGGCAGATTCCTGGAAGGCCAGAAAGGGAGCAGAAACACCTGAGGACCCATTAGCCTGCAAGTATCATAGAATGGTGAGCATCTTATTTCTGTTCCCATGGGGAGAGGCCTGTTGGTTGTTAGAAAGTCTACCTTGATGAGCTTCTTGTTTGGGTAGCAGGGGGTGAAGCCCCAGAAGGCATGCTCTACAAATTGCCTTCTGCTGAGGGTGGGCTTGGTAAATGGTGTGCTGGGTGGGATGTGTGCATATTTGAGGAATGGGCATTGGCAACTCAGCCTGTGCTCCAAGTCAGTGGTTCTGCAACTTTGGAAGGCAGCCTCAGAGTCACAGGGCAGCTTGTGAAATCCAGATTCTTAGGGACCAGCCATAGAGCTCTTGACAGAAAGGCATGGGGCCTGTGCATTTGCGTGTAACAGGAACTTCAAGTGACTCAACCAATGCAATGAAATTTAAGAACCTTGACTGTAAATCAGTTACTTCCCTCCCACTGACCAGACCAACCAGAACTGACCAGGCACACTGCTGAGGGAATGGGAGATGGGCATAAGAATAAATACTTTAATTTTATTTTGTTTAATTAATTAATTAATTAACTATTTTTATTTTAGAGAAAGAGAGAGTGTGTGAGTGGGGGTAGGGCAGGGAGAGAAGGAGAGGGAGAGAATCCCAAGCAGGCTCCATGCTGTCAGCACAAAGCCCGATGCGGGGCTCAATCTCATGACTTGAGCCCAAATCAAGAGTCAGATGCTCAACCAACTGAGCCACCCAGTGTTGTTATTTTAATAGCAGTGCATTTTAACACATAGTAGAAAAATGCAGAACTAACATAGATGTTATCATTTAGGACAAATCCGGGTAGGTATTGAAAAATTTAAAAAAGTCAATTGAGAAATTTAAAGATTTCATTTGAGAATTAAGAGATTTGAAAGAGAAATTTGACTGCTGTGTGGTGAGCCCATCTCCATATGGTGTCACACGGATATTTTAAAGATACCAGTTTGACGATCCAGGGACACATGGTCTTTGGCTCAGGGGAGCCCCCCAGGAGGGAAGAGGGGAGGTGGGTGAGGCTTCGCTGGGGTGAGGGAGCCCTTCTGCAGTTGTTTCCTGGCCCTGCTGTCACGGAGGGACAGGAAGGGAAGGGCGTGAAGGGCGTGAAAAAGCCAAGCCGTGTCCCCAGGGGCTGGAGCTGGGAGGCTGAGTTCACTGCGGTTTTGGAAAAGTACCAGGCATGGTTCAATCCCCACTCACACACCCTGAGGCAGCTGTTTCTCATCTACTCCTTGGCCCAGCTGGGCTCCTCTCGGCAGGCGTGGGAGACCCGCGTGGGTAGGAGCAGAGTGAGTGTGGAGAGCTGGCTGGCCCAGGCCTATGATGAACTTCTAGTTCCTGGGTCCTTCTCAGCTCCTGTGTGGTCTCTGCAGGGGACGGAGGGGTGGGGTAGCAGGGGCCTCCCTCCCTGCCCTTTGCACATTTTAGTTCAGGGGCTCAGGCCCACACTGGGTGAGGCTGTTGTTTGCAATCCAGCATTTCTCCTTCCTCCCCCAGTAGGGGTTCCTGAAGAGAAAACAAAGCCTTCTGAACCCATGGGAGGGGCGCTCAGTGGTGAAGGAGAGACAGTGGATGTGGGAAGGGGCTGTCTGGTGGGCTTGCCTTTCCCCGGCACATATCTCCTCACTGGTAGGGAAAGCCGTGCTTGGGCCAGCTTCTGGGGCCGTTCTCCACAGGGCCGGTACCTGCTCAGGGAGGATCAGAAGGGGCATCTTCCCTGTAACTAGGCAATTGCTGTTACTGTTGCCACATTTATTGTTTTTTTTTTTTTTTTTTTCTAGGAAATTTACCAAGTTTTGGCCCAGGGGTTTACATTTCCCACCCCCCTAGCACAAGCTTTCACTATTCAGACTACAAATGGAAGGCACTGAGGCTGTAATTACAGCGGCATTAGCTCAGGAACACGCTGAGAGGAGCAGGAACAGGGCACCTGGGGAACCTAAAAGCAGCCGCGGGCCTAAATTAGCTGCTGCTCCGCGTGCGTTGTCGCCCTGCTCCTCTTTGGGGGCCCCCTCCATCCTCACTCTCTGCTCTCCTCCACCTCCGCCCCAGGCTGCTTTGCTTGCTCTTCCCCTCTGCCCGCCAGCATCCTGACAGGTGCAAGAAACACAGAAGAACAACCTGTCTGGTGTAGAGGTGGTGTCCCCAGAATAGCCTTTGTGTGGATGTGTGTCCTTGGATCTCGATGCGGGCAGGCTGGTTTGGCTGCAGCTTAGGGGACAGCTTGGGAGGCCGCACCCCACTGGGGACAAGCTCTCGCTGTGCTCTCCTGGGCCTCACTTTTGGTCTCTGTGTCCAGGTATCCTGAATTGCTGTCAGGTCCTCCCAGCTGTTGCCCCAGCTCTTTGTTCCCTTGGCCTGGGACCCCGTTCCTACTCTTTTTGCTTCCTCTGACTCATCCTGTAGGTTTAGCCGAGATGTCACTGCTTCTGTGACCCCTGGTCTGGGCAGAATGCTTTCCTCTCTGCTGCTACAGCACCCTGACTTCCCTGATGCACAGCTTAGCACTGCCATGGGCCACTCCCCTGTCTCCAGCTGGGTCTCTGGGGAAGTGCTTGCACCTAGTAGGCCTTTAGTAAAGAGTTGAAAACCAACCTTGATTCCTTTTTGGCCTTAATCCCCCTTTTGCTTTCACAACAAGAAGAGAGGGAACTTTCTCTGCCATTCTAGGGCTGTTGTTGGCAGGGTGTTGAGGTGAGGCCCAGTCTTCATCCATTGTCTCCTGACTTTCACATCTGAGTCCTTCTGGACTGGGCCCTTACATTGATACTTGATTAGACATGGCCTTGTATTGACCACTATTGCTGGCTCCACATCAGTTTGGCTTCTTTAATAGTATTAGCCAACAACTTCTAAGTACTTGTTATATATTAGATATTGTTCTAAGTACATTTATTCTTTCACTCGTCAAATTTGCATTCAACACCTACCATGTACCAGGCATTGGGAAGTATGGATATGGCAGTAAGTACAACCAATAAAGCCCCTGCTTTCAAATGGAGTTTATATGTAACACAAACAAATGGTTAAGGAAGTGTATACTCTGGCAGATGGTGATGAGTTGTGGGAAAAAGAGATCAGAGAAAGGGTAAAGGGACTGACTTCTTGTTACGTATATGGTCGGAAAGGATTCACAGATAAGGTAACATTTGAGCAGAGACCTGAAAGAAGTGAGGAAAGGTCATGGAGGAGAGCTTTCCAGGAAGCGGAAGCAGAAAGTGCGAAGGCCCTGAGGTCAGGGCACATTCCAGGAAAAGCAAGGAGGCCAGTGTGGCTGGAATGGAGGAAGTGACCAGGAGGAGGAGGTGAGGTCACATAGAGCAGTGCTGGCTAACAGAAATATGAGTCATCTACATAATTCTAAGTGTTCTAATAGCCACATTAAAAAAGTAAAAAGAAGCAAGTAAAATTAATTTTAACCATACATTTGCTTAATATATTTTCAGAATATTATTGATTCAATATATAATCAAACTAAAAAATTATTAATGAAATGCTTTATTATTTTTTTTCTTAGTGAATCTTCAAAATCTGGAGTGTATTTTCAAAATCTGGTGTGGACATCTCATTTTGGGTTTAGCCACGTTTCAGGTTCAATGGCCACATGTGGCTAGTGGCTACCATATTGGACAGCACAGATATAGGGCCTTGAAGACCAGGCCCAAGCCTCTGAATGAGGGGAAGCCATAGGAAGCTTTGAGGCCTAGGAGCATTATCTCTCTGCCTTATGTTCTAGAAGGTTCATTCCAGCTGCGATGAGAGGATTGTTTTGAGGCAGGGGGTGGGGTGGGTGCGAGGATAGAGCAGGGAGCCTAGGAAGGAGGCTCTTGCCAGGATGTGGTGATGATGGCTTGGACCACACTGGGAGCAGTGGTGGTGGTGAGAAGTGGTTGGATCCCGGATGTATTCTGGAGGTGGAACTGGTTGGTTTTTCTGACGTGGTGTGTGAATGAGAGAGGAGTCAAGGGAGTACCTAGAATTTTAGCCTGAGCTAGTGGGAGGGTGAGTTGTTTTCATACAGATGAGGGGAACTGGGGTGGGGGAACAGCATTGGGGGGAATGTGCGGGTTTGGTTTGGGGCCTGTTAAGGTTGAGATGCAGTGTCAGCCTTTCAGGTAGAGTGGGCAAGTAAACAGGCAGCTGGACGTGTGAATCTTGTACTCACGGGGAGGCTTGGCTGGGGACAAGCCATGAGTGCCCTGGGAAGTGGGTGCACATAGAGAAGAGGGGCTGAGCCCTGGAGGAAAAGGTGGATAGTTGTGAAGGTGAATGCAGGGTGGCAGCAGGAAGCCCAGTGGAGAGGGCAAGACTGTGAGGAAAGAGGGCCAGATGGGGTAACCTGCTGTGTCTAGTGTCCAGATGGGCTGAGGAGGAGGAAGCCCCAGGATCCCTGACCACTGGCAAGAGGGGGAAGCAGACGCTAGGCTGCAGTGGGTCCAGGTGAGACCAGAAGGGGAGAAAGAGATCGCTGGTATGGATGACTCCTTTGAGAGCTTTTGCTCTAAAGGAGAGCAGAAAAATAGGATTACCTTAATGGTGGCTATATGGTCACAAGGAGGCTTTTTTCCCTTAAAGATGGGTGATATAGTAGCTGATGGGGATGATCTAGTAGACAGAGCAAAATTATCATGCAGGAGAGAGGAAAAAATGAGCTATCTCATTCACACTCACAACCGTGCTATGTGGTAGGTACTATTTTGCAGATGGGGAAACTGAGGCAAAGGAAGATTCAGTCATTTGTCCAAAGCTGTACAGCTAGTAAGTAGCAGGGCCAGGAGTTGAATACAGATGGCTCAGTTCTATAACACCCAGTCTTAACTGCTATGCTACTGCTTCTTGGTTTCCTAGCTAGATTTGTGAGCTCTTTGAGAATGGGGCCTCCTCTTACACATTTCTATCTGACACAGCACCTAGCCAAGAGAGGGCTGTGCAGAGGTGGGGTTTGCTAGATCTTTAATGACCAAGAGACCTGAA
Source organism: Panthera uncia (assembly GCF_023721935.1). NCBI lineage: Eukaryota > Metazoa > Chordata > Mammalia > Carnivora > Felidae > Panthera > Panthera uncia. The sequence continues at coordinate 165,340,718 of NC_064811.1, read as the reverse complement.
CACCAGGAATGGTGCTGGGAATGCTCGGACACCTGGGCTGGCCACGGGAGGCGGGGTGTGGGGCATGGTGTTAGCTTGCCTCAGTTTGCGTCCTCCCCACCACCTCCCAGGACCTTGCATGAAGTGGATGGTGCTCAGTAAATACAGGCTAGATGAAGAATGAGTGAAAAGGCTAAGGCTCATCCATCCTAAAACCTAAGCTGATGATTCTTCTGGTGTACACAGTGTTGGCATGACCTGGTTCCTGCTCTGGTTTACCACCAGTGTGCTGGGTGGCCTTGCCCACTCAGTGCGTCAGTTTCCTTAGCTGTAAAATCAAGAGGTAGGGCTAGGTGGTCTCCCATCTGGCTCTCCCCAGAATGTCTCAGGTGGGCATGTATGGGCTGGATTCCTGCCTCCCTCCAGTCTGTCATCAGGATGGACAAGAGGCACTGTGGGTGGGGTCAGCTGGCAGTGGAGGATCAGGTGGTCCTTAGAAGAGCCGAGACTTGTGGGATGGGGTAGCCAGCACAAAGGGAGCTTTATAGATTGTGGGAATCCTGCTTCATGTCCAAGACATCTCACTCCAATGGCAGAGCTCAAAGCCGTGGTGCTAACGGCCGAGTCCTAACATCTAGCACATGTGCCCTTTAGCTGGTTATGCGCTCAGCCCCATTAAAGTGTGAGGCTGGACTTCAGCCTCTTACCTCTACTGCCGGGGCTCCCACCTGGAGCTTCCTTTTTAGGGGTTCTCCATGCTAACTAGCTGCTGTAGCACCCCTGCCATGTGGCATTTTGAAATGTGTAGGGACAGTTTTCAGTGGTCCTGTGGTGGGGGTGAGGGTGGTGGTAGTGGTGGCTGCTGAAGATCCCATGATGAGAATTGTCCCTCCCTAAATGCCAGCAGTACCCAGAGCAGAAGCCTGTTCAAGTGTACCATTGCAGGGTGCTCAGGGGCCTGGGAGCCCATCTTGCCTCACCTGCCACTCAGTTGTGTGATCGTGAACCAGTCATTTTATTTCCCATTATCTACTTTTGTGAACAGGGCATGAACACCTACCTAGTTGCTTGCCTTTAAAAAAAAATGTTTATTTTTTTATTTTGAGAGAGAGAGAGAGCAGGCACACCCGAGTCGGGGAGGGACAGAGAGAGGAAGAGAGAGAATCCCAAGCAGGCTCCACAGTGTCAGCAAAGAGCTGGGTGGCTTTATCTCACAAACATGACCTGTGCTGGAATCAAGAGTCAGACACTTAACCCACTGAGCAACCCACTCCCCTCTAGTTGCTTGCCTTTTGGGTCGTGGTAAGTTTTAAATGAGCCTGGATTAACATTCCTCATCATCTTGACTCACCACAGGTAAGGCTGGCTGTGCACCAGGTGCTGTCCTAAGCTGTGTATTCCCCCATTTTAATCCTTAGTGCCTGTTGGGTGACCCGTTTCACGGAGGAGGAAACTGAGGTAGAGGGCATCTTGAACCCTGGGAGGTGTGCCCAGTGGGCCTGTGGCGGTGGTCTTCCCGTGCCCCAGCAGGCCCGTGACCTCCCTTTCCTTCACCCCCAGGGACAGGGGCAGACCCGGTGGCCAGTGCCAAGAGCAACCACTGCCTGGATGCCGCTAAGGCCTGCAACCTGAACGACAACTGCAAGAAGCTGCGCTCCTCCTACATCTCCATCTGCAACCGGGAGATCTCTCCCGCGGAGCGCTGCAACCGCCGCAAGTGCCACAAGGCCCTGCGCCAGTTCTTCGACCGCGTGCCGGGCGAGTACACCTACCGCATGCTCTTCTGCTCCTGCCGAGACCGGGCGTGCGCCGAGCGCCGCCGGCAGACCATCCTGCCCAGCTGCTCCTACGAGGACAAGGAGAAGCCCAACTGCCTGGATCTCCGCGGCGTGTGCCGCACCGACCACCTGTGCCGGTATGCCCGCCCGCAGCCCCCACTCCGCGCTCCCGGGCCCTGGCGTGCGGGCGCAGACACCTGCCGTCCACTTGCCCGTTCTGACCCGCGTTTACGGTTTGTCTGCCTTCTCTGTGTTCACTCGTGCTTAGCACTGTGGGAATCCATGGTGAACAACCCAGCGAGCATAGAATTTCATAGACCCTAGAGTCTGCTGGGCTGAGAAGGGACCTTCAGAATTCGGCCCCACTCCTTAAGGAAACCGCCACCTCATGTCCCGTTGAGGTCATGTGGTGGGCAGGATGGGGCCCTCCTAAATCGCAGAGGCAGCTCCTTACACACGGAGAGCTGAGCCAGTCTGGTGCTGGGGCAGGGTGTGGGTTCGAGTCTGACTGCCCAGGTTTGACTTTTCTACTTACTAGCTGTGTGACTCGGAGCAAGTTGTAAAAATTTCCCGAGTCGCTGCCATTCCTTCACCTGTAAACAGGAGTAAAAATGTCCACATTCGGTTATTGTGAGGATTAGGTGACATGATGTGTGTCGGAAGCTTAGCACAGAGCCTGGTGTATACTCCATTTTAATAAGCATAGCCTGATTATTAGCAAGGTTTTTTTCGGTTGTCATTACCGTGAGTTGAAATTTGCTTCTGTATAGTTCTTATGTCTTCCCTGTTTGTTGTTAAGCATTTGTTGAGTCCCTGTTGCACCCAGCGCTCAGTTCTAAGACCTGGGTGTGCAGAGGTGAACATTGTGCTCTCTGAGGAACAGCCTGTCCAGAAGGGGACGCAGACAAAGCAGGGATCCCAGTGCAGTGGCTCTCAGATGAGGCAGCATGGGGTAGGGACATCTGCTTTAGTCTGGGGCTCTAGAGGAGGGGGCCTTGAGCTAAACCTTGAAAATGAGAAGGTGAAAGCCAGGGAATGTATCAGCTGGAAAAGCATATGCAAAAGGCTGGAGGGTAGGAGAGAACCTGGCCTCATGGGGAACTGCAGATGGTGGGTGCACATGGAGTGTGGGTTGTGAGGTGGGGAGGCCACAGGTGGGGCTGCTGCAGAAATAGAGGCCATGGTGGCGCAGAGATATTCAGAGATTGCTTACTGTGTCCTGGATGCTGGTTTATTATATGGTTTGTCTAATTTAATTCTCACAACAAAACTACCGGGTAGATAACTATTATCATCTTTATCTGTCAAAAGAGGAGATAGAGACATAGAAGGTAGCTTGCCTAAGGTCACACAGCTCATACATTTCAGAGCTGGGATCCATCCATCCACACTGCTTTTTCCAGTGTAGCATCCTGGACTGGACTCAGATAGTGGCTGTAGGAATGAACAGAAGTGTATCATTTCAGATATGATTGGTAAGTAGACTTGACAGGACTGGGTGATTGGTTGAAAGTTCCCTGGAGGCAGAAGTCATTTCTGTTTTGTTTACTCCATACCTCGTCCTACACGTAAAGCCTGGCACATGGTGAGCACTCCACAGACGTTTCTTGAATGGATAAATGAACGGTGACCACTATGTTTCCTAGTTAAGTAATTATGGGATGAAGGAGCCATTCAGTGTGTGTGGGGGTTTTGGGTGTGTAGCATTTGAGGTGCCTGGAGGACCATTGCCATGCCCCAGGCAATGTCTGGGGCATGCTCAGTAAAGAGGCTGGAGTGGAGAAGTGGGTTTGGGAGTTGCTGGGCACCTCGTTGGTGATTAAAGCCCCAGCAGTGAGTGAAATGGTGCAGGGTGGATTGGTGGAGCCCAAGAGGGAGTCTAGGCTGGAGAGGCCTACAGATTTGGGCATCCTCAGTGTTTAGGTGATGAGAGAAGCCTTTGGTGTGGATAGTGAGGCAGAACTCTTCTGGAAATACCATTTATTCAGGGAGGAGCAAAGGAAGTGGGGCTTGTGGCAGGGAGGCTTGGAGGGTGGAAGGATAGCCAGGAGGAAGTGGGCCAGAATCCAGGAGAGAGAGGTTCCTGAGGGAGGGGGTGACTGAGACATGGTGCCTCATGGTGTGTACATGTGTGTACAAGAGAGTATGTGAGTGTGCCTGTGAGGAAGTGTGAGAGTGTGTACGTGGGGGGGCGTATGGATGTGTGTGAGTTTGAGAGTGCATGAGTGTGAGAGGGAGTGTGTGAATCTGTGTGAGTGAGTGAGTGGCGGGTGGAAACCAGCTATAGTTGGTTCAGGCATGGCAGGAGGCAGAAGTGGAGGCAAACCCTCTTGTTGAGGACATGCACGCACAGGAGAGAGAGAGACACACACACACCCCGTGATAGAGGCTGCAGGGGGAAGAGAGGCCTCTTTCTACCATGGGAGTGCCGGTGGGGGGGGGTCGTGTTCGATGAAGGGGAAGTGCTGTTTTGGTTTGGAAAACAAGCACTGCCTGAGTTCAGAGACAGGCCTGATCCCAAGAGCTCGCTGCAGGGCTTGGGAAAGCTGTGAAGATGGTAGGCTTTTCTCTTTTGTTTACTTAAAAAAAATAGGCCTTGTCACTTACAGACACTGATTGAGGTGATTTAAAACAAACCACACATACAGCAAGAGGATGGTTAGAGGCAGAAATCCAGGGCCCTGCAAAGGAAGTCGGGAGCCAGTGCCTCAGGTGTGCGATCTAGCAGTCACTGAGCTGGAGCTCTGTGCCTCGTGGTGGCTGGGATAAAGTGGGACCATGATGACCCACACGAGTTCCAGAGCACACTGGAAGGGAGCATGGTAGTTTTTGAATGCACATAACATCCTCTCCTTCTTCTAAGTGCTGACATGACCCACCAGGCTGTTACACATAGTGTTTGTGGAATGACAGATGGATTAGGAGCTGGGCCTGGGAGGGAACTGGAGGGCCAACCTGAGTCCAAGTCCAGTGACGACAGGCTGGAACATGCAGGAGCCTGTGCGCACCTGTGGGCCAGGTGCACCAAGGCCAGCGGACGAGCCGGCCTCAGCCGTCTCCATGAGGAGCGGTAGCAGACAAGCCACAAGAGCACCAGCATCCCCTTCATGAGTCCTGTGTTAAGGGAGGACAGTGTGTGTGGTTCCTCAATGTGGGGGTGGGGGAGGTCCATGGTCCTGAGTGAGAGGGGGGGAGTTGAGAGCAGGATAATTTCAGGCTTCTAGAACATCTGTGTCTGTTTAAAGAGCCGGAGGGATTTTTTTGTTTCTTATTCCAGGGGTGGGGGAAGCCAGAAACAGGAGATGGGGATTAAGCCTCATATTGTAGAACCAGAAGGGGTGTTTCAATGAGATTAAGGGTTGAGAAAGTCTGGAATGAGGCGTCCCTGGAGCTAAGGGCTGACAGCCTCTGAGAGGCACTAAGCCAACTGGAGGAGGCTCCATGCAACAGGACATAAATTTAGACAGCGATCGCAGGACCCGCCAACAGTGCAGTCTCTAGATGTTTGAATTCGGTCAAGTGTTGAAGTTCTAGGTGCCCCAGGATGAGGTGACAGGGTGAGCTCTCGGTCTAGAACCAGGGCATTCCTCTAACCCTCCCTGCCCAGCTCCCATCCCTGAACAGATTTAAAGTGTGGTCCTGAAAGTGGTAGGACAAGGCTGAAGGAGGATCTGCATCCAGGATGGGGCTGGCAGGGCCTGGGGGTTATAAAAGCCTGGCCAGGTGTTCTCTGGGGAGCTTTGCCTATGACTCAGAGCTGAGGCTTGAGGTACAGTGGGGCGAAACAGATTGATAGGTGGTGGGTGGAAGTGGTCATCGTGGTCACCCTAGAGCTGGCAGACCTGCCCCTGGTCTCCTGAGTGGTCCCGGGTGGGCCATTTCACTCCTCATGCCCTTGGTTTCTTCATTGATCACGTAGGGACGCTCACCAGTCTGCAAGGACCCTTCCCAGGTCTGTGAGTCTGGGTTTGGGGGCCGCTTTCTCCTCCTGCACCTCCACTTGAGGTATATTTCTGGGGAGATGAGCTCTTGGCACAAGAGAATACAACAGAGACCCCTTGTTGGGGTAGAAGGCATGGGAGGGCAGATTTGAAGGACCTAGGGACAGGCCTGGAAGGGGAGGAGTTGATGATTTTCCATGTTCTTGCAAGCCTGACTTACGGATCCATGGACCCTTTCCCCATGTCACGGAGGAGCCCAGGAGGTGATGGGTGGCTAGAGGGGGGCATGAAGAGAAGAGGTAGCCCAGACTTTGTTCTCCATATGCCTAGGGAGAAGCACCCTCCCTTTCTTGCCTAGCATTGGGTCCTTCCAGGTTTCTGCCCTCCAAAATAGGCACCACAGGTGGAAATCTTTACTGTGAAATGGGTGAACTCAGTGCCGTGACGTTTGGATCAGGAAACGGAGACCCCAAGCCTTCCTTTCCTGGTCACTTTAACGGACAAAACTGGCTTTGATGGGGATCATGGGAAAACTTCTTTGGGCTGACTCTTGGAGAATGAGGCTCTTGCTGGCAGGCATCTCTTGGGACATGCCTGGTGCTCCAGTGCTATAGCACCCAGTCCTCACTTTGCCAAGCCTGCCTGGCCCCCTTCGCTTTCCTGCTGGGGGAGTTGGGGCCTGGCTATGCTTCTCTCCGAGTGAATCTTGGCCCAGGATTCCTGGGGGACAGCTCTGCCAGAGCCCACCTCAACTGGCACTGCATTAAAGCAAGTCTGTTGATCTGCTTTGTGGCATACCCAGGGGCAGGCCTTGTATATCCCCAGTGTGATATTTAACAGACTCCACTGTGCCGTCTTATGAAATGTCACTAAACACAAGGTGTTGGGGTTTGAAGAAGCCTTTGGTTAAACAAGGACATCTCTGTGCTGGGGCCAGGGTTTATGGGAAGCACTTCTGAATCCTCCCCTGACTCTTTGGACCAGGATCAGCGTGGAAGCTTCCTGCTCCCTGGTTCCAACTGGCCCTGAATTTGAATGCTCTGTCTCTGGCTTTTGTCTGGTTTGTATCCCATGAGCCTTTAGAGCTGTAAACTTAAGTCCAGGAGAGGCTTTTCCTTTAAAAGTCTTCTGATACAGAGTCTGGAAAGCCCAGAGAATCTCTTGGAATGAATCCATGGAATTTGGCTGAATTCTCTCACCCTAGCCCCCCAATGGGCCATGACCTACTTTTTTTTTTTTAACACAATCTTCTGATGTCTACTCTCCGCTTATACTTACTGCAAGGACAGTCTGGATTGTGCGCGCACGTGTGTGTGTGTGTGTGTGTGTGTGTGTGTATGTGCCTGGGAAGCTGTGGGGAGGATGGTTATGTTGTCCTGTAAACTGTGTCCCTTTCAGGCCTCGTTTAGAAGAGGCCCTCTGAAATGCCCTGTTCCTCTTGGTCTGCCAAGAGGATATAAATAACTCGGTGCTGGCCCTGTGCCATGTCCTGGGCTGTAATTTAACCTCTGGGTGCTGAGGATGTGTATAAATAGATTCCAGCCTGGGGCTGCCCTGGCTGCCTGGGCCCCCTGTGCAGTGGACACTGTCCTTGTCCAGGAGGACTGCCGGGAAGGCAGAGGGGCTGGGGACCCCGTCCCTCCCCCCCCCCCCCCAATCAAGGTTGTCCACAGGGAGCGGGGAGGAGTCTCTTCAGCAAGCTCAGCCTCTTGCCTCACTGGGGCATGTCTGGGGATGTAGGCAGTGTATGTGGACAGGTTTGCATTTGATTCTTGGCTCCTTGGGGTGGTCCCTCAGCTTCCTTTGGACTCTGTAGAATCTGTTGACTGATGTTTTCAGCGAGTTATCTCCATAAACAGCAGCAGGTGATTATTTGCATGGGGTGAATGGGCTCTGGGGCTTCCAAGCCTTCACTTCTTTTAAAGGAGAGGGTCTGGAATATTTTGAAATCATATACAAAGTTTTGTGTGTATGTTCCAGAGAGAAATGCGTTGCTTTCATTAGATTCTTAAAGGGTTCCTTGATCTCTCAAAACTTAAGAACCTCTGCCTTGTCTAGATGGCCAGCTTGGATTGGCTGCCTGGAGGACTGTGAATGATTGATTAGCAATACCTGCTACAGGCACAGGAGGGGCACAATGGCTGCCCTGCTGGAATCCAGCCAGTGTTCCTGGGCCCAGTGGGTCACCTGGAGCAGGAGGAATGCAGGTCTTAGGGCCATTGCTTTATTCATCTGACAACTATTTATTGATCATCCACTGTGGACCAGGTCTCATACTCAGATCAGAGAGTTCATGAAGTAGGTGGAGGTCCTTGTCCTCAGTTTGCTTATAGTCCAGCGTCAGCACTCTGTTTGTTGCCTCTGCAGCGAGAATAGAGCCACACAATAAACTAGATGATAGCATTTCCACTCAGGTTCTCTTGACATCACAGTTCTGCTCTGTTACCTACCAGGTCTCCCCTGGGTCACTTTGGTAACAGTGAGAGCAGCCGTACACATGAACCTGGCTTAGGGGTCTGCCCGGTCTTGAGCAGAGCTCAGAACCCCACATCCCAGTCTACCTCCAGAGCAAAGCTGTGCCCAGGAGTGCCATGGGGTACAGACATCATCCTCTTCCTGAAGCAAACCTAACCAGCAAGGTTGCCAGTGGAGGGAAACGCTTTGTGTGGCAGCATCCTGGGATCTTCAACCTTGCCAGAGACACTGGGGATCCCATGCTGGCTCCTGCTGCTGGCCTTAGCAAGGGTCCTGCCCAAATGACTCCTCTTGGAATTTCCTGTGATACATTGAGACCAAGCTGGAATTTTGAACATTATTTTACTAAGGCTCTGGGAAAATAAACACGGTGAGAAGCTGCTGCCTAGACATCTAGTTTACATCTTCCAGCTTTGCCTGCTGCAGAGGTATTAGCATGGCTGGGCAGAGAGTGCCTTTAACCTTTCCCATCCAGGGTAACTCTCCGGGCATCTGGGCTGCATAGAGCTCACGCCCCACAGAGATGTGGTGGTGCACCCCTTGTCTAGCTAAGGTCCCCTCTTGCAGAGTTCTGCACAAGAACCCCTCCAGTACTGGATGATTGGCAGGAGGAATGACCCATCTGGGAGAGATGCCACTATGCAGAGAGGATCAGAATGTAAACCAGTAAGGTCTGTTCCTACCATAGGCATTACCTACGCTTGTGCGTGTGTTTGCTTAGATGGGACCAGGGCACACTTTCAGCTGCCATCATCTTGGTTGTGCCCTAGGATCCTTGATTATTTCCACTTCCACTCATTGATATGAGCTGTCTACTGGCTTGCTACTTAATATCTTAGGGTTGCTCTAACAAAATTCCATAGAAGGGGGTGGGGTGCTGAAACAGCAAACATCTTCTCACAGTTCTGGAGGCTGGAAGTCTGAGATCAGGGTAGCAGCATGGTTGAGCTCTTGGTGAGGGTCATGTCCTCAAGTGGCCTTCCTTGGAATGTGCACGCAGAGAGAGATCTGGTGTCCCTTCCTTTTTATATAAAGGCACAAATTCCATCATGGGGGTTCTACCCTCATGATCTAATTACCTCTTGGAAACTCTACCTCCAAATACCATCACACTGAGGATCAGGGTTTGAACATATCAGTTTGGAGGGACATGAACATTCAGTCTATAGCATGAAGACTTACTCTTCATTCAAAGCCTGTTTAGTCCCCATCTCCTAGCTATGTCTTCTACTGATGCTTTCTAGAACTTTGCTGTATACTTAATGTGGCACTGATCACATGACTTTCCTTTAGTACTGTGTCTCCCTAGTTAGGTCTCTGGTTTTGTTGTATTTTTATGTTACTACTCTGTTGACTTATTTAACAAATATTTATTGTATGTCAGGCACTGTGCTAGGCATGAGAACATGATAGAGATGGTCCCTGCACCCCTGGAGCTTATATAGTCTGATGGAGGAGATAGGAGTAAACAGATAAATATATAATTAACATTTGCAAAATGAGCAGGATGTAGAAATAGAGGATAATGGGGAAGGAGGGGAGAGCTACTTGGACAGGGGGCCAGGACAAATTTATCTGAGGAGGTGACATGTAACGGAGACATGACAAACAAGAAGCCATAGGTAAGACAAATGGGGGAGAACATTTCACGCAGAAGAAATAGCATGTGCAGAGGTTTGGAGGAGTGGAGGGTTTGCATTGCTGGGGAAATGAAAGAAAGCTGGCATGGCTGGAGCAGAAGGGACTCCGGGGGAGAAGAGCAGGAGCAAGTGGAGGGGGCAGGCAGTGCCAGGTCACACAGGGCCTTGCAGGCCACGGCAAGGAGTTTGGGTTTTGTTGTAGATTGAAATGTAGTTGACATACAACATTACATCAGTTTCAGGTACGTGACATAATGATTTGACAGTTCCATACGTTATGCAGTGTTCATTATGGTAAGTGTAGTCATCCTGTGTCACCACACAAAGTTACTACAATATTATTGACCATATTCCCCGTGCTGTACATTACACCTCCATGACATATTTGTTTTATAACAAGGAATTTGGATTTTTTTCTGAGTGCAATTAAAGGAAGCTTTGAATCCAGCTAGTGACATTATTTAAATTGGGATATGAAAAGATGACTCTGGCTACTGTGTGGAGACCCAAGGGAGGGGGCAAGAATGGTCTCAAGCAGCCTGGGAAGTGGTTATCCTAGTATCACCAGACCAGAAGTGATGGCAGCTCAGGCCAGGGGGTGTCTGTGTGTAGAGAGATAAGTGGGCTGATGTGTGATGTTTGGAGATAGAAATGATATACCTTGATGTAGGAGTGAGGAGATGAAGGAATTCCAGGGTAACCTGCTGGCTTATGGCTTGAGCAGCTTGGTGTGTGACCGTGCCATTTTCCGAGATGGTGAAGGCTTGGATGGGAGATAAATCAGGAATTCCATTTTAGGCATGTTAATTTTGAGATGCCTTGGAGACATTCCTATCTGGAGCTTGACTGGGGTTATAAATTCTGAGGGTCATTAGCATATTTCTGGTATTCAAGGCTAGGGCAATGGACAGGGTCCCCCAGGGAGAGGCTGGCCTGGGCGGAGGTACTGAGAATGTGCCTGGCACCTGTAAGTGTCTGGTAAGGGGTTGGTGGTGTTATTATGATGTCCCAGGAGTCAGAAGGAGGTTTTTGAGAAAGAGGGAGTGGACGGCTGTGCCAGATGCTGTTGAGAAGTCCAGAAAGATGAGGACACACAGCTGACCATTGGATTTGGGAAAGTGGAAGGCACTGGTGACTTCTTCCACAGCAGTTTGGGTGAAGAGGTGATTACAGAAGCTTGATCAGAGCTATAGAAATGTTTGTCCGTTGGTTGGTCAGAGCTTCCTGGGAAAGATCCTCAAGGAAAGGGAGTGTGTGCAGCGTAGAGAGTTGCTCATCCGCCTGTTCAGTGAAGAAAGGGCCAAGGGGAACCCAGTGCTGGTATGGCTTTGACAAGTGTAGGGTGGGGGTCACTGCCACCGTGAGCACTCTCAGGCCCTCTGCCATAACACCCTGTAGGTCCTAGGGCCACACCCTTGGCCAGGGTCAGTCTGTGATCCTGAGGCTGCCCAGCCTTGAAGATACAGTGTATGGTGTGGGCCCCATGTGCCTGATGGTCTTTGATGCGGACACATACACTGCAATGTGATTAGGACCCCAAACATCCCACCTTCCATATCCTCCCTGGGCTCTGAGGGGCAATGATATGGTTGCCACTGACTCAGCTTTTCTAGTTATGGCCAGAAGGGCCCTTAAATGTGGGAAGAGACTTTTTCTAAACCCCATGGTCTTCTGAATGACCTAGATGACCCACCCTCCTGGAGAAGATGGCCTGAGGCTGCCTGAGGAACCTTGCTTTTTCAGCCTTCTTCAGCCAGGAGGCATGCACTACAACACCAAGGAGTATTTGAGAGGTGCCCCTGGGGCTACCTGCATGGGCATTCCTCTCCGGCATTCAAGGGGCAGGATGTGGCTTTTTCCATGGTCAGCCAGGACATGTTCTTTGTCCTCCCGGGGTGGTATCCACAGGGATGAGGCAGTTCCCCTTCTTCCTAAGTAGCACTAGCCTGGTATCCTGGAGCTGGCTGTCTGCCTCAGGGCCCTTTTGGAGGTTCTTAGTGGAAGACTCACAGCTCTCATACAGGTGATTCTATTATCCCAGGGTCTCGAAGGCGAGTAAGCATATCACACTGCCGTTGGTGCCCTGATGCAGAGTAGAACCAGGACATTGGGCTATTAATGAAGGAGTCATAAGATACTCACTCTTCATTGTGGAGCAGTAGGGAAATTTTGGGATAGCTGCTCATAGCCTGCCTTGCCCATGGTGTACTGCTTTAGTCTGGCAGGGGTCCTCCCGGGTGTGTGACTTCTCTTCCACCTGGCCCATGGCGGGTGCTCTCTGAGCACTGTGACATGCTCAAGAGAAGACTCCTCAGATGTATTATTCACAGGGCAGCATGAAGTAGCTGGAGTCACAGTCCTAGCTTCAGATCCTCACCTAGGCAGTTGTGTGAGCTTGGGCAGGTTCAGAGCCTCACCTAGGCAGCTGTGTGAGCTTGGGCAGCTTTAACATCACGGAGCCTCTGGGTTCCTCATCAAAATAAGGACAGCAACGTGATTATGCCACATTGAAGCTTGGTAACCCATTCAACAGGGCTGCTCTGGGTGCTCAGCACCCAGGATGCTCAGGTAAATCACAGGCCTGCCTTGGTACTGGCTGAGAGGTGGAGGGCTGGCCCCACTGAAGTTGGCGGGGGCCCTTGCGGAAGGCAGCTTTGGGGGATATCTGGGCTGAGTTAGAGGGGGGAATAGGTCTGTACAAGGAAGCAGGCCTCTGGTCCTTCCAGAGGGAATGCATGTGTTATAAAGTGGGGACCCTATGGAAGCACAGGGAAAGCAGTGTGATTTTCTCCAGAAGAAAACGGGACATCATGAAGTCTTTTAAGCAAGAGAGTGACATGATCCTGCCAGTGTTTTGGAAAGATTTCTTTTGCTGCTGTGTACACAATGGTCTGAGAAGAGTGAGGCTGGAGACTGGGAGTCCCACTGGGACCACATTCTGATGGGTTCTGGGGTCAGGCCAAGGCACAGGGTGAGTATGGAGGGGCTGGGTCACAGACACACTTCAGAGACCTTTAGAGGTCAGTTCCAGGGGACTTTAGGATAGGGACCCAAGGGAGTGAGGAGTCCATGGTCTCTGGCCTGGTGGTCTGCTGACTGATGAAGCCATTACCTGAGAGAAGAGAGGATGAGGAAGAGGAGAAGGTCTAGGCATAGAGGGAAGAGGTCTGTTTCAAGCCTATCATCGGAAACAAGTGGAAATCCCAGTGAAGTGTTTGTGTATGTGGGAATTCAGGAGAAAGACCGGGGCTTGGGATGGAGATTATGGGATTAAGTGAGGTAATGTAGAAAGAGCAGTGAGCGTGGGGCCTGGCATACAGGCACAAGGTAAACATTACTTCCTTCAAAGAGCGTATAAGCTCATTTGGGGAGACAAGGCTCACACGTCTGAAAACATTAAATACGAAGAGGAGGCCCCAGTTAATTAAGTGTTGTAAGGATTAGGCTGCTTGCTGTAGGCATTCAGAGAAAGGGAGCCGTGTGGCTGGAAGAGCCACGGAGGGTGGTGTGGAGTCCCGGGTCCTGTGGCTGGGGTGGGAAGGAGGACAGGGTGCCCTAGGGGCAGAGGCTTCCAGGGGAGGGGGACAGGAGGGAGAAGCAGGACTGGGCGTGTTTGTTCCAGGCAGGAAGAAATGTGCTGCTCAGAGCAGAAGGTGCCACAGGTGAAAGAGAGTGTGTGCATGTATGTGCATGTGTATGCATGAGGTTGGAACTTTGAGATGCCCTGGGGAGACACAGAGCACATAGGGTCTCCCCCTGTCCCTCCCAGGCCTCCCACTGTATGTTGCAATTTCAACAGACCCAGGATTTTTCCAAATTTGTTGCTTACGAAGAGGAAGAAATAGAGTCTGGTGAAAAGGGTCCTGGACTAGGAGTTATACTAAATCCCAATACTGCTGCCGTCCTGGTACTACCTTTGTTAGTATCTGACTCTGATCTTACTGGAAACTGGGATGGGTAGTGAGTTCCCCGTCCTCAGAGGTATGGACTAAGCAGAGGCTGGAGGCCCCTTGGCAAGCCTCGGATGAGTGTCTGGTTGGATGGGCTTTGTAGGTTCTTTCTGAACAGATGTGGCATGGATCTCCTGTCTCTTGGGGTCATGTGAAGAGAATGGATGAATGGATTACATGATCTAGGAGGTTCCCTCCCCTCCCCTTTCTCTTTCCTTTTTTCTCTAATTTTTATTTACTTTTAATTTATTTTTTAAAGTTTCATTTATTTTGAGAGAGAGACAGAGCATGCATGTACACACACAAAGAGCGGGGGAGGGGCAGAGAGAGAGAGAGAAAGAGAGGGAGAGAGAGAGAATCTTAAGTAGGCTGCATGCTGTTAGCACAGAACCCGATGTGGGGCTCAAACCCATGAACTGTGAGATGATGACCTGAGCCGAAATCAAAAGTCGGGACGCCCAACTGACTGAGCCACCAGGCACCTCTTTCCCTAATTTTTTTTTTTAATTTTTTTAACGTTTATTTATTTTTGAGACAGAGAGAGACAGAGCATGAACGGGGGAGGGTCAGAGAGAGGGAGACACAGACTCTGAAGCAGGCTCCAGGCTCTGAGCTGTCAGCACAGAGCCCGACGCGGGGCTCGAACTCACGGACCGCGAGATCATGACCTGAGCCGAAGTCGGCTGCTTAACCGACTGAGCCACCCAGGCGCCCCTCTTTCCCTAATTTTTAAAGCGAAATTCACTTTACCATTTTTGCTGACTATAAAAGTGATATGCACTCACTATAACACATCATTCAAGCAAGCGTACTAAAGAAAGTAGAAATCATCTTCTTCTCTAACACCCTGAAATAAGCCATGGTAAACATTTTGGAGAAAATATACTTCCAGACTTTGTAAATCTGCATACATGTATTTTGACAAAAATGATGTCATGCAGTATGTGCTGTTTTGTGAGCTATTTTTTTTCTCTAAATATATTGTTAACATTCAGTCTTTGTTAGCATCTCCATACATACAAGCTTACCAGGTTTTAATGGAGGTCTAGTTTTCCCTACGGGTTTGTGTCCCCAGGGATGACATACCCCACTTGTTCTTCACACACACGTGCATTCACTCTTATGGGAAAAACTTGTATCTGGATCCGAGCCTGCCAGAAGGTAGGGGCCACTGCCTCCTAGGCCCTCAGAGGGGAGTCGGTACCAGGCAGCAAGACCCTCAGAGAGCTCTTGGGTCCCGACCTGGGACTTCCTCAGGGTCCGGGGGAGACAGGGGACTGGAATGAAGCAGTGTCTCCATGGTGGGTGTGAGTGCTTGTGGCTAGCTTCTCTTGGGTTTTGGTTGCTCTCAGTCGGAGCAGGTCATTAAGGAGAGTGCGGTCTGTTTCCTCTAACTTGTCACAGTGTGCAGGGTGAGGGCTGTAATGGAGCCAATGAGTTTTAGAATGAAACATGCCAAGGCCTCTTTAGCCACTATCCAAAGGCAAGGAAAGATGATGCCCAAAGTGGAAAATGTTAGGAATCGGTATGGGTGTTGACACCATTAAAAAACAAGCTGGCTGGTGAGGTTGAGGACAGGGGTTCGTGGGGCACTTTGGAGAGGCCTGGCAGGCTGAGCCTGGAAGGAAGGTCTGGGGCAGTGGCATATTTTCTCCACTTGGTTTTCCTAAGTGCTTTGCTTCTCTTGGGGAGTTGTAAGTAAACTAAGCAAGGATCATTGCCTGCTGCTTGCTAATCCTCCCCTAGTTCCAGCAGGGATGGGAAATCCCTGAGAAATCAACTAGTAGTTACGAAGTGGTAACCAGTGAGCTCAGAAGACCTGGGGGCCACAGCAGCAAAGGCAGTTAAGCTGCCAGCTCTCCCTGTCGAGCTGTGCTTGGAGCAGAGGTGGGTTCTCATCCCCCAGAAGGTACGCAGGGTGGGAAGAAAGCTGGGCAGGTGAACAGGTCTGGGAGACCCCTGCCTCCTCCTTCCCCCTGCTGGGAACATGTCCACAGAGGCCCGGGGAGGAGGAGACACTTTGGCCACCTCTTCTGCCTGTTTCTCCCTTTGTATTCTAGTTTCTTCAATTAAGGCCTGTGTCTCTGAGGAGGTTGGGCTGAGAGAGGGGTCCTCAGAGAGAGAACCGACCCTTAACTGGCTCAAGGGTGGGAAAGGCAGAGCCCTGGAGGTCTCCACCCACTGGTCTGAGCACCCCTCCTCTCTTCTAACTGCTTGAAGGAGGGGTGGCTTGGAGGGACCCTGGTGTGATTGTGTATAATAAGGGGAGCTGGCAGGGGTAGGACCTTGGTTCCTATGTCTTTAGTGTTTCATAGCCTTTTTCACTATGAGAGAAAGGTGTGTTGTCTGGAAAGGTGGCAGCTATGGGCAGAGCAAGGTACTGTGCCTCCAAATGTATCTGGGTGGAGCCCCTAAGGATCTATGAGTTCACCTGGAAACAGAGCTGCAGGAGATCGTGCAGCTCATCCCAACAAAATTTCATTTATTTATTTTTTGAGTCTACTTATTTTGAGAGAGAAAGCACGAGTGGGGGAGGGGCAGAGAGAGAGAGAATCCCAAGCAGGCTCCGTGGGGCTTGAACTCAAGAACTGCGAGATCATGACCTGAGCCTAAATCAAGGTTTGGCTGTTCAACTTCCTGAGCCATCCAGGCACCCCTAACAACAAAATTTCATTTTTAGGTGCAGAAGCTGAGGTCCAGGGACATGAAATTAGCTGCCCAAAGTCACATAGCTAGGGAGTGGCAGAACCCAGGCAAAAGGTCAGGTCTTACCTCCCTGGGCAGTGCAAGGCATCTTGGCCAGGCAGTGGGTGGACTCGACAGGGAGTCAAAAACCGGGGTCCCAGACTTGGGATATGGAACATTTCTGAGTCTCAGTTTCCTTATTTAAAAGAGCATACAGAATCAAGTCTGTTGTGTCTACCTTACAAGGCTTTTGTAGAAAATGAGAGATCAGAGAAGATACTTGTAATGCTGCCAAGAACCCACCCCTGATATCCCCTCCCTGCATTCATTCATTCATTTAAATGTTTTATTTATTTTTGAGAGAGAGAGCGAGTGAGCATGAGCAGGGGAGAGGCAGAGAGAGAGGGGGACAGAGGATCCGAAGCAGGTCTGTGCTGACAGCAGAGAGCCTGATGTAGGGCTTGAACTCATGAACCATGAGATCATGACCTGAGCCTAAGTCAGGCGCTCAGCCAACTGAGCCACGCAGGTGCCCATCCCTGCATATTTAGAAGTGTGATGTGTTCACACCCACCCCCCCAGAATCCTGGCCTGTAACCTGGGGAGGAAGGTGGGCAGCGATGGGGTACTGGGGAAGGAGCCGAATGTCAGGGAAAACTTTGTACTTGAGTACTTGCAAAGCCCTGGAATGGTTTTTGGCTTCTGGCCATGGGCAGAAGGTCGAAGACCACTTGGATCACAGGCTAGACCAGACCTCTGCTTCCTTCCCTCTCTTCCCAGTTCTTTCCCAGGGAGTATGTCAGACAGTCCAGAGCCCATGTAGTCCTGCCAGAAGCCCAGCCAGTACACTGTGGACTACAGGCTGGGCAGGAAGGGGTGGGGGAGCATGGGGGTGTCCTACCAGTCAGTGACCCCCCTTTCTTCATAAGGGCTCACACCTGCATTGCTCCTGTTCCCTGCTCCTCTCTCCCCTTTGGACCAACCTCCCAGAGGTCAATGGCAGAGAGGAGCGGGGGAGAAACAGAAATGATGATGACTTTGATTTTTTTTTCCTGTCGGAGCCTGGGGAGGGTGGTTGTTTTGCTTCCTGGACCTCAGCGGAGAATTCTCTGCCAGACAATCATCCTGGCGCTTTCATTGCTTTCTGATGCTCCTCTAACTGCACAGGGTCGGCTATTAAATGGTCATCAAACCTCAGCCTCTATCCCATCAATAGTCATAAAGTTGGGGAGATAAAAGCCATCAGTTTTCCATTATAGCTGAAAGCAATACTGTAGATAGCTATTTTCTGAATGCTGCAGATAGATGTATTTTAACTAGAGCAGGGTTTCTAGTGGCCCCCAGCTCAGCTGTGGGCCCTGCTGGGCCTGGGATAACCTGCCAGGTGGTTACAATGGGGTGGGGTGGGTAGCCGGGGCATTCTCTCTCCTGTCTCTTTTCTCCTTGGAGAATTGAAAGGGCACATCTTCAGGTGTGGGGTGCTGGGCAGAGGCCATGGTGGTGAGACTGTGGGCTTCAACCCTTCATTCTAACCACATACTATGGATAAATGCAAGGGTTGTAATCTGCTCATTCTGATGAGAAATGACCCTCCTGAGCTTGGGCTGTGGGCAGGCCAGGGGCCGGGCCCAGGGCAGGAACCTGGTGATTTGTGGGGCTTCTGGCGAGAGTGAGGGGGTTGGGGCAGGCTGGGTCTCCGTGGAACAGGAGCGGCCACAGCCTGAGGAAGCCAGGAGACAGCTTGGGATGTGGGACCTTGGGAGGATGGCTGCTTCTGATATACAGTCCCGATGGCTTCTCACAGACCAGCAGGCCATTTGGCAATGGATTTTGCAATCAAACACCTTGGCAGTGAGCAGCCATCAGATAAGTCCTCAGAATGAACTTTTCAAAGCCCTCAAACCCGAGGGCCATCCTGCCTCAGGTTCCTGAAGAATGTGGAGTTTGAGGCCCCTGACTCTGACCCATCTGCACCTCTTTGTAGGCACTCCTTCCAGGTGTCTGTGCTTGAGCCTCCCTTATCTCTGGGATGTTGCAGGGACAAGTCTCCCTTTGGGGGACTTTTTCTCATGAAACAGAAAGTGCCCCTTCATCCTAGAAGACCCCTTGGAGGTCATCACCTCTTTGAAGCTTCTGTGTCTTCCAGGAAGGTGTGTTTTGTTGCCTGTGCTCCAACACTACTTTGTCCCAACCAGTCAGAGCTATGCTTAGGATGCATTGCACTTGTAAAGTGTGTGGATTTTACTCCACAACACTCTGGGGTCAGATCACATTTCCTGATCTTTTTAAACTAGCTCCAGCTGCCCGCTACCTACCCGGGCCAGCAGGAAATGCAATCCCAGGTAATTGAGCTTCCCCTGTCTGTGGCATGAGGGAGCCCAGCCCGGGTTTAGGTGAGGAAGCCTGAAGGGGTGGGGGATGCTGGTCTTCAGCCTGTGGTGGTGTTCCTCCTGCCAGTTGCACAGTGGGCCTGGGTCTTCTAGCATCTTCTGGGCACCCCTACCCCCACAGCTATAAGCTCGACTGACTCCAGACTTGCCCAGAGAGGCCCCGCAGGCACTTCCCTCAACGCCATGGGCCTCCCTGTTCAGCTGCTCCCAATGGTCCTTCGTCTGGGCCTTAGGATGGTGTGGCCCAGGTTCCCTCCAGCCTGGGGAAGCAGCCTTCCCTCCTGCCCTGATCAGCAAGCTCTGGGCATCTCCAGCTCTCAACCTGCTTTCATGAGGCATCTGAAAATAAGGCCTTTCAGCGGCAGGGACACCCGGGCCTCCCAGCTCGCTTTCTAGAAGGGGCACATGGGTATGCAGGGAGGAAAGGAAAACACTTTTTATCATTTTAGTTCATACGCAGCTGCCCCTTTAGGCACATGAGACACAGCTGCCTTCTCCAAGTTTCCTGCATGTGGTGCACTATGTGCATCTCTCGAGCTCACATGGTGACTTGTTCATTTACCCCTGCGTCTAGCCCAGAGCCTGGCACAGTGCAAGGTGCAAGAAATACTTGAGTTCTTGAATGCTCTTTGTCTCCTTGAACAGAGATTGTGGAAGGTAGCTTAACCTTTTCTTGATGACACAGTGCTCTCCTTGACTACCCGTTCCGTTGTACAGATGGCGTGCGGCTATGCCTTCAGGTGCTCCTGACTTATATAGAACTGTTTGCCCCTGTGCTAATTAGCCCCAGATACTGTGAATTTTGAGTTGCTGTGTTTTGCTTTTCTGGTAGTTCTGTCTCCTTCTTCGTGTTTGCTGTCATTTCCTGCTGAAGGCTCTGTCTGCCCCTGGGAGTTTCCTTCTGTCCCCTTTCTTTTTCTCAGGTTTTCTGTGGAACAGGAAACCAGAGCACCTATGTATTAGAATTATGTATGCACTAGGAGCCATTAGACTCTAAGTGAAATGATAAAGGATTTTCTTAGGACTAAAATATCTGTTTCAGTGTGCAAACTTTATACTCCACGCAGGCAGCTTGTTCCTTGTTCCTGGCAGGCTGCCAGATGAGTGACCTACAGAAGTGCTGTTATGGTGGAACTCTTTCAGATTAAAAATATATATTGTAAGATGACTTTGGAAAAGGGACAACAGAGCATATTGAGACCTTTTG
This sequence comes from Panthera uncia, assembly GCF_023721935.1. Taxonomy (NCBI): domain Eukaryota; kingdom Metazoa; phylum Chordata; class Mammalia; order Carnivora; family Felidae; genus Panthera; species Panthera uncia. Next base: position 165,320,673 of record NC_064811.1, on the reverse strand, counting down.
GAATTAGAGTTGGCTATTGAGATGGGTAAAGATAGGCAAACTCTCTGTTTTCACCAGAGAAGAATGTGACCAAATCCTCATTGTCCTGTTTTCCCTGATGACCTTGGATAAGAGCACAGTTTTGTGCTGTTGTTTTGTCGCTGACTGCAGGCCCAGGGATTGGGATGAGGGCGGCTTTCATCTCTGGTGGGGTTGTGGCAGCCACACAGGACACTGTGGGCCTGGCACTGTTGCGTCCCCACCCTGTGATGGTGAGCACCACGCCGGTGATAGTGATAGTAATGCCTATCCTAAGCAGGGGTGCCATGAGGACCAGATAGAAATAAGGCATGCTGAGGGCTTCTTTTCGAATGTGAGGTAAGTGCAAGTTAACTTGGTGTCAGCAGCTTAGTGGAAGGGACCAGGCCTTGGCTGGAACTCCTGAGTCCTGCCCCTAAATCAGCCCATCTTGCTGGGAAACCTCAGGGATGCTGCGTAACCCGTTGGGGTTTGTTCCTTTATCTGAAAACAAAAGGGCTGAATGAAATGACACTTATCCCAGCTTATATGTTTCACAAATTGATTTGCTTTATTTCTAGAATATGGGGCAGGGCTGGAGGGTGTATGTGATCTGAAGAGGACCACAGGCTCAGGGCATTCATAAAATTTCTGCCATACAGTGAGGTAAAAGACCGAGGGCTTTGCATTGACATCTGTTGTATGATTCCATAAATTTGCAGGAGAAGGTGCGGGGGTGAGTGTTTAGGGGTGCTGTGCATGTGTGGATGTGTGAGGTGTGGGGCACAGAGAAATCCCAAGGGCACGTGAGTCTGTGCTTGAGCTGCTGAGCTATCAGGAGAGGGCCTTGTGCTGTGCATTGCTCTGCAAGCCTCGAACTTTCCCCACTCTGGCACACACACAGGAGCCGTAAAAGAGGTCTTGGGTTAGCCCCTTGCACCTCTGGGCAACAACTTCATTTCTGGGGTGAGGGGAGTGGGCTCACTGGTCTCTACAGCCCCTCCCGTGTTACAACACTGAGAACCTGAGAAAATGCCTTTACAGTCCCTTCTCCTCCCACCCAGGAAGATCCTGCCTGTGGGCCCAACCCCCCTTGAGTCCTCTGAATGGTGTGGCACATGACTGCTCATCTCTCCAGGGCATCACAGGTGCTGCATCTGTGATTCTAGGTTTTCCAGGTATGGAAGCAGTCAGTGGGGCTGTGGGCTGTTCTTTGTAGCATTTGGGCTTCCCAGACTCAGAAACATGGGGGCCAGGCAGGGCAGGGTGGGGGAGGTGGTCTAATAATTCTCAGAAGAGCAAAAAGGAGAGAGTCATCCCCTGGTGACTCTCCCTGGGTCATGGTGCCCTTCAGGGCTGGCAGTGGAAGGAGGGAGACTCAGTGTGTGTGTTCTTTGAAGGATGAGTGTATAGTCACATGAGGGGCACAAGGGAATGAATGTGTGTATACACAGTCAAGAAGGATTCCTTCCATGAGCGGGTCTGTGTGTTGTCTATGGATTTTGTCAGCATGCTCCGCCAAAATGTTTCTGAACTGCAGGGGCCTCTTCTGTACAGAACTGCCTTCTTCTTTAATAGTAATGCAACCCACGCTCTCCACAGTTGTAAAGTGGGGAAAGCTGTAACTCGGGAAGGAAAGGCAGGTGGGCCTCCAGGCCCCCCCCTTGTCTCCTGGGGCCTTTTCCCTGGGACCTTCCATGGATGGTTCCCACTCCTCTGTCTGTGTGAAGGGGCTGGGCAGCACTCAGGCTCTGGTGGGAGTGCCTCTCCACGTTCTGATACCCCCCAGTCAGAACTGGGATCAGCTGAGATGTTCATGGACACTGAATAAAGCCTCAGGGAGGCAAAGGAAGATCTACATGGGGAGTTATGTGCTTTTTGGGCCTAGCATGCTCTGTGGGGCTAGCTAGTGCCCATCCTGCTCTGGTCTTGGTTTGTCCCATGTGGGGGGCACCACTTGGGATCTACTACCCAGGCACAGGCCTGTGTTGTCCAACTCTGCTGTCCAGACCCCAGAGAGCAAGTAAGGCTGCCAGAGGGGACCTGTCCCTTCTGCTTGTATTTGATACTGGATTGCCACCCCTTTAGGGAGGCCAGCCTTTCCCAAAAGAACGTGGTCTTCCAAGGCAGGTAACATTGATGGAGCTCTTGTATGTTAGGCACCATGTTACTGTGTTAGGAATTTTCACGCCCGGCCTCACGTATTCTTTATGACCCTTTGAGGCAGGCACTTTTACTATGTCTCTATGCTCAGGTAAGGGCACCAAGACCAGAGATTTTAAGTAACTTGCCCAAGACCACACAGCTAAGAAGGTGAGCAGAAGCCTAAAGTAGGCTGGCTCCAAAGGCTGTGTTTTCACTGTTATTCTTCATCATGTCTCCAGATGTGGCCCATGGGGCCCTATCTCAATTACCTGCAGTGTTTACTAAAACACTGATACCTAGGTCCCTCCTAAAACCTATTGAAAGAGAATCCCTGGGTTTGGGGCCCAGAAATCCAATTTCCCTGTGTCCCTGGGTGATTGTTTTCATAGTGAAGGTGGAAAACTGATGCATGTGGGCACACCCTGCCCAGGACCAGTGATGTATGGGGCCTGTAGATAAGGTCCTGGAACATGCAGCGTGATGAATCTACTTCCTAGATCCACGTGCGAGGGGTAGCTTGTTTGCTGATCTCTCCACCTCTGCATTCTCTAGAGCTCTTCCAAGGGTAGATGGAGTACGCCTGGGTGGGAGAGTGGCCCAGCTGTATCTGCCGTTTACTTGTGTGGAGCATCCAAAAACTTTTGTTTTATTTTTTATTTAAAAAAATTTTTGTTTAACGTTTATTTATTTTTGAGATAGAGAGAGACAGAGCATGAATGGGGGAGGGTCAGAGATAGAGGGAGACACAGAATCTGAAACAGGTTCCAGGCTCTGAGCTGTCAGCACAGAGCCCGACGCAGGGCTTGAACTCACGGACCGCGAGATCATGACCTGAGCCGAAGTCGGAAGCTTAACCAATTGAGCCACCCAGGTGCCCCCAAAAACTTATGTTTTAATATCCAGCTGGCATTTTTACTATTAAAATGACCTCTGCTTATTTATCCTTTGGAAAACAATCGAAGTGTTTGCTTTGAGCCTAGATAGTCATTGCAGAGAAACACTGTGGTATGTATGGAACAGGCAGATGGGCCTGAGCCTCAAAGACCGAGTTAGGTCCTTTGTGGAGACTAGTGCTCATGGTCAGAGGGTGGTGGCGCTCCCGCATGGGTCTGGCTGAACCCTGTTACAGTGAGTTGGTGGCCAAAAGGCATCCTGCATGGCCAACTGCCATGCTGGGGCACGCCTGGCCCTGAGTCTGAGGACCTGAGGGCCTGAGTCTGAGGATCTCCGAGTCTGAGGACCTGAGGAAGTAAGTCCTGTAGCTGTCTTTCTCTGGCAGGACACAGGGAATGGTGAGAATTCCTCCCCCAGGGTGTCGCTGCAGCGTGCAGGTCCTAAGGACCTGGTCCTGGTAGGGCTCTGACCCTCTCCTCCACGACAGCTCCTGAGGGCCTACCCAGAGAAGGCCCTCGGCAGGGCCGGGGAGCTGGCCATCCTTGGGTGGGCAGCAGAGTCTCAGATCCTGGACAGTCAAAGCTGCCCTTGGAGGAGTGAGTGGTCACCCAGGCTAGGCACACAGAGGGTCTCAGCCTGCCTCTGGACCAGCCTGGGGGCATGGCGGGAAGTGGGACCAAGTGCCTGCTGTCAGGGGAAGGTGATTGATGAATATAAGTGGGTTGAATAGCATCTCTCCAAAAATTCATGTCCACCTAGAACCTAGGATGTGGGCTTATTTGATGTAATTAGTTGAGGCCACACTGGATTAGGGTGTCCTTATAACAAGGGGAGAGCAAGCATAAGGGCATGCTGGGAAGAAGCCATGTGAAGACAGGCAGAGGCTGGAGAGATGCAGCTATGAGCCAAGGGACACAAGGACTGCTGGGAGCCGCCGGCAGCCAGAAGAGCTGAGGAAGGCCCTCTTCTGGCACCTTCAGAGTGAAGCACAGTGCTGACCTTTGACCTCAGACATCTAGCTTCCAGAACTGAGAGAATAAGCCATTGGTGATGTGTTTGGGCAGCCCTAGGACACTAATACGCTGAGGCAGGGTCTCCCATACTTCTCCAGGGAAAGGCTGTGTTGCTGCTGTCACTGTGACCCCCAAGCTGGTGGGCCCTGGCCAAGGTCATGACAGTTCATGTCCCATGAGAGGCATGTGGCTCAAATGGGCAGGTGCTATTCAAAGAAATCTGGGAAATTCTGAGGGGGGCTTTCTGAGGAAAGGAAGTAGGAGTGAGATGGTGGGTGCCAGGACACTTGGCTGGGGAGCATGGGCCAGGGACTGCGTTCACACAAGGGGAAAAGGGGACAGGGTATGTTCAAGGCCAAGCAGCACTGGCTCTGCCCTTGTGACTGTCCCATTCCTTGAGGCCTCTCTCTTGGTTTCTACTGCCGCTATCATACCCACCCCACAAGGGCAATGTCTGTTTCACGCGGGAGCAGGAACCCAAACCCTGAGAGGACCAGCAGCCTTGGGCTTGCCTGGGTTCAAGTCCCAGCCCCAGCTCTTCCCAGCTGTGTCTCCAGTCATTTCATGTCTCCAAGGCTGGGTTTCCTTCTCTGTAAAGTGGAGGATTTTGTGGTACCTGTCTTAGGTTTGTGAGGGAGAAACAAGGTAATGCTTTTAGAGGTGCTTAGCAGACACGTAGTAAACATGTCAAATTGTTAGCTATTATTATTTAGTATTAGTTTGGTAGGTATCGGTGAATGCAAAGGCGAGACTGAAAAGAAGTAATTATAGAAAACATAAACAGCATAAAAATATAGGTTTCCAAGGTACAGATTTCAGATCCTGAGTGCCTGGGCTGGCTCAGCACCCTGGTGGCTCTGCCTCTCCATGGGCTGGGTACGGAGCTTCTGTGAAGCAGTCTTCTGCTCTGGCCCTCTGACCTGGAGGCCTCTCAGCCTCTTTGGTCTCCTGTCGGTGGTGGCAGCAGACTGTATCCAGGTAGTGGGAGCAGGGCTGCTGCAGGTCTTGGTCCTTGTCAGGAACTGGATTGGGAGGACCCAGCTCTGAGGTCTCAATTTTGGGAGAAACCCAGAAATCTCCTTTGGAATAACTAACTGGTATTAACCCTTGACTCTTCAACTTCTCCAGGCTGGCTGGCTCTGCTCCCTTTCAGAGCAGGAGGGGTCAGAAGGGATGGATTTTGAGAAGGTCTGCTCTATGAAGGTGAACATGAGCAACTCCTGGCCTAGGAGGCTGGTGTCTAGAGCTTGTGTGTGGGCCATGACTCCATTGCACCTGGCCATTGCAGCCTTGTCGAGACGTTGAATATATCCCACAGTGACTTCTACCAGGAGTGATGCTCTGTGCGATGCCATTACATATGCTACCTGTATTTGGGCCTAGAGGTGGGTTAGGGGGCTAAGGAGACTATGACCTCTTGAATGTTTCCTGGGGTATGATTATTTTTTATTTCGTTTATGTTCAGTTCTGTGCACGTGAACCTACTATTGTCTTGGGGTCCTTCATTAAAATACCTTTCACCCTTTGTAGATACTTTGACTACAGATCATCAGCCACCTGATCTCAAGTTACTGTTCCCAGTTTGCCTCCTGGTTTGGGAAGGCTCTGTTTAAGGCCTTCAATAGCATGGGTATCTACTCACTAGTTGTAGACCTACTACTACAGAAGAACATATCAACTGGGTATTCAAAGAATAGCTCTCTTGTCAGCTATACAACTGGTCTACCTTCCTCATTACTGTAGATTCACATGTATCAAAACTCATTGTACCCCATGCCAATGCAACAGTAGATTCTACTCCCTCTTTCCTTTGAACACCAACATCACCAGCAATATCCAGATGAAATACAAGTTGCCTATACAGACATCCAGTGGGCCAAGAGACAGCAAGAAGGAACACCATGAAACACCATGCCCTTGCAGAAGACAATCTATGGCTGGGCACCATCAGGATTTCCTGCTGGTACATGCTACCTTCCTGTGCAGGAAGCTAGAGGACTGCTTCTTGGGGTCTGGGGTTGCCTGATTGGCTTTTGTCCCTGTGGTGTAGTTCTCTTAGGGTGTAGTTCTCTTGTAACTCTCTTTAAACAGAATCTGACTGCCCCTGGCCCCACTTGTTTCCTGGTGGGTCTGGGCTGTAGTTTGTGATTTTCCACCCACTGTGCCCAGCTGTCCTAACACAGTCATACTGGGGATTAAGTTTCAACATATGAATTTTGTCATGACGCCAGCACTCAGTCTGTATCAGACCCCTTAGGGGTTTCCTTCTGCTCAGGCTGGAGCACAGGTGCTCTGCAAAGCCCTCTGTTCACTGCATCCAGACTCTGGGGCACTGTTCTAGATTCTGCCCCCAAAACTCATTCATAGTCCTTGCTGGATCCAATTCCTACTCTCCATCCCACATTGGCCCTGATAGCCTTCCCTCCCTTCCTGGGTCTGCCCTTACTTGTGTCTCATTTTCAACTCAGGATTTTCTTTCCTCTGTACTTTGTACTCCTGTATCCCATCCCCTATCCTGTGAACCTCAGCCTTGGCAGAGCCCTGTAGGTTAAGTGTGAAAGACTCAGAAGTGGTGAGGAACTTGCCTGGGACCCAGAGTCTGCTTATTCTAATATAAATTCACTTAAATGCTTGACGAGCTAACAAAGAGTCTTCTTACTCCTCGCCTGGCATTACATCTTCACATAGGAGTCACCACTTTTTTCCTGCCACATGGGAATGTCTGTCTGCACACTTCATCTTCTTCTCTGATGAAGCCAGAGGCTTCAGTTCAAATTCTCAGAAGCTCTAGGGTCTTGATGTTTCATTGACTTATAGTAGAGGCTTTCCAAGGGGCTAGTGACTAGTCCTTTGGGCCCCAGTAGCCATCTGCATCCCTGAGTGGTTTGCTGTGGCCCCTCTGATTTCCTTCCTGTCCATTCTCCATGGGAGGCGCTGAGAGAAGCAAGATTGCAGCGCCATGTGATCAGTGTTGGTGTACCTACCGCCCACGCAGGATGGGCGTGGCTCCCTGCTCTCTGATGTCAATGGGATACTTGAAGTTGTCATTTCCTTTGGAACTGGAGGGTAGAATGGGGCAGACTCATGCAAGTCAGGGCGTAGTGGAAGGGCCTGGAGTTGGGGGACTGAAGACTTTCTACCTGAGGGGTGTGTGGCAGGGCCTTCATGTGGGCATGTGTGTGGGTGAGTGTCCTGCTTACGTGAAACAAACGGCCTGTGTTCTCGCCTCCCTGGATGCTACATTCTGTGTGCTTGACCTTAAGCTGACAGGTTGGAACCCCCTAGTTTATAGATTTTATTTTTTTAAAGCCCTTTTTGTAAAACACTAACCTCAGCGAAGGAGAAAGAAGGAAGAAAAAGAAAAAAAAGCTGAGTTCAGCAGCTGCAGTTTGCTGTATTTTTCATCTTACATCAGCAAGTTGGGACCACAAATAATCTGGTCTTCTATGCTTCAGTGATGCTGCTGCTTAAGACTTTGCTTTCCTCCTAAGGCAGTATATTCCTGGGAGCCAACATTGCTCTCCTTCCCCAACCTGCTGGCTCAGGTGGTCCGGAGGTGGGTGGCCAGGGCAGGGGATCCAGATGAGAGGTGGAGCACAGAGGGAGCATTGACCAGCCGGAGGCGGAGGGCGGGGGGGATGTCATTAATTCGGCATGATTTCTGGAATCAGCTAAACATTTCCTTTTAACCAGTTTCCCCAGCCTCACATTCTTTGTTAGTTCAGGAAAAATGTCATTTATAATGAATGTTGCCTTGATAAATTGCTCCCGAGAAGCATAGCGTTCTCATTAGTCTATATAATGAGAAAGACTCTTAGTGGTGACATAGCTGCCCAGATACTTGCCTGATATGAAAAATATTTGTCTATGCAGTCTGCTCTAGAAGGCCTGGAATGGAGGGCAAGGGGGAAGGGGCTGAGGGCTCAAGGCTTCCTGCAGGCTCTGTGACTCTGAGGATGTGATCTCCCAGCACTCTCTGAGGATGGACCCCAACCACTCCTTCCTGCTTCCTAGCAGGCACAGGCTGTGGTATGCAGGCTTCTTACCCATGCTGCCACACCAGCCCTCTCCTGTCCCCACTCTGGCTGCCTGTGTTGGGAGCTGGTCTGTTGAGTCAGCTGGAGAAGAGAATTTTGGTGCCTTGTTATTCTTTGTTATTATTTTTATTCCAAAGAAGGAAAGAGTAAACGTGTTTATAGTGAATTCTGTTTTTGTGAAGTGCTTTTGCCTATGTGGTTTCATTCCAAGTACTCTTCTGTGTAGGTATCAGAGCCACTTAGGTACTGAGAGATGCAGTGGTATTTCTAGGGTTTATGGCTTGGAAGCAGCAGCATTTTGACCCAAATACTCAGCCCCATCACTAATTCCTTTTGCCCTTCTGCTTGTTTGAAAATGGACAATTTACCCAGCCTTTCTCCACAGGGACCCATTGGGTTTTTATCTCCAGGTCCCCAAGGCACTTCTTCATGTTAGGAGTGGTGCTTAAGGATGTGTGTTAATTCTTGCAGGCCACTGGGGCCTCCTTTAGCAGATGGCTATTACCAGAGATAGCGAACATACTTTTCCAAATTCCTAACAACCACCAGGCAGGATTAGAGGAGGAGGAAGACAGACCCACCATAGGGCATTTTGAGGAGCTGAGTTAGCTATCTTGGGGCTGAAGTTAATGCAATGTTGATGCATTTTGCTGTGCTGCCAGCTAGAAATCTGCTAGTAATTTTATTTTTCAAAGGGAGGTATTAAGAGAGTTCTTGGCTCTTCTCCTGCTTTGACGAAAGTCTTCCAGGCCTCTGTAGGCTAGTCCCCATCCATCCATCCATCCATCCATCCAACCATCCATCCACCCACCCATTTATACATCCACCTATCTAACCATCCATCCATCCTTTCATCCATCCTTTCCTTCTTCCTTCCATCCAGTGGCTGTTGAGTCCCTATTTGGTGTCAAGTATGACTGGGAATTGGAGAGTCAAACGTGAATAAGATAGTTTCTGTTCTGAAAGGTCTCCTAATTTAATGGGAGAAACAGATATGAAAAATATAAATTATAACATGGTTGGTGGTGCAAGCTCAGTAATTGGAGTTTGTGAAACATGTTCAGAGTTGGGGCAGGACATTCACAGAAAGTGCTCCAGAAGAGCTGGTGCCTGAACTGGGTCTGGAAGGGTGAACTGGAAGAAGTTTAAGGAGGGCATGGTTGGGGGATGGCATTCCTGGCAGAAGAAGTGCCGTGGGATAAGGGTCCATGAAACATCATGGTTGGGAAATGTGTGCTCTTTGATATTGCTGCATGGGTTGGGGCTGGAGAGAGGAACATGAGGAGAGATGAAATGGTAGACATCAGTGGAATCCGGATTATGGGTGGGGATCAGGGTGGTACATGATGGGCTGAAGGAGCCCAGGGTATCAGTGGGGCTTTGTCACCAGGTCAGAATGGGCCCTTCATAAAAGCCAAGGCTGGCAAACGGGGCTCAGCCCTAGGTGTTATATGGGAATCTTGGTTACCTTCTCAGAAACTACTAGACTTTTTTTTTTTTTTTTTTTTTTTTTTATGGATGAGGATGCTCACAGAGAAGTGAATACTTGCCCAACATTATACCCCTTGTAAGTTGTAGAGCTGGGGTTGGAAGGTGATTTGGTGCCTGGGATGTTGCTCTTAGCTATGATGCTATTCTGTCTCTTCAGTTGGTCTGCAGTTTCGGCTAAGCATCCACCTTTGGATTTTTCTCTGTATGTTATGTTTCAGGAAATGTTATTTAATGTAAGAAACTATCTGAATCTCTGTAACAATATACCATGGGTGTGGATGGACTGCGAAGGCTGAGAAGCACATTGTGTGGAGGTTGAAGGGAGGGGAAATGCTGAGGAAAATGAGATCTGGGTCTTTGTGTAAGAGGTTCTCAACATCAGGAAGGGGAAGAACGAAGGACAGAATGGCTAGAACTGAGAGGAAATAAGCTAATGGGACTTCAAGTGCCACTGCCTCTGGACTAATTCCTAGGGTTAGGAAGACCATGTGAGCAGCTGGCCACTAAGGTCTGGAACCTTGCCTGCTCCCTGGCACTGCAGGATTGCTTCCTACCCCCAATGGGTGGGAGGTGGACCTGGAAGACGGGGGTGGTGGGGAGAGAGAGAGGGAAGAAACCCAACCTCATACCACCAGCAAGAACCATATCAGCATTCAGAGAAAGTTGAAAGAAATCTTTCAGCTGGCTGGCTACCTAGCTCAAGGCTAACCACACTCTTAACACAATAATAAGTCAATCCTCACTGAATAATTAAATAGAGAGCCTTCATAAGTATTGACTTAATGTGACAGCAAGTCTATAGTGACTCGGGGTTTGCTTATGTAAACACAATCTCTTGTTCAGCTTACTTAGCAGTTCAATGAAATAGAACAGTCCTTCAATTAAAATCAAATGATGCATGTGTTTAATTCTTTTCTCTTCTTACTGTGTAATAATAGGTTTGGAACATAGGTGAAGATCAGATTGGGGAAAAGTGGAGACATGAAGAGACTTAACCAATGGTCTCTAGAAGAAGGATACGGTCTTGGCTCTTATCTCTGGGCCCTGGGTGGGAGATCCATCCAGACCCTACTGATCGATCCTCTCCCAAAGCAGGCTTAGGTTGACCACCGTGGTTGGTATATCTGTCTCTTGATGGTGGCCTAGGTCTAATTGATTGCTTTTGGTCAGTTGGGGGTGCAGTGGCTCCAACCACAGCACTCTCCAGGCCATTTCTCCATGGCTCACCTGGAGGGGAGAAGGGGGATGCTGTGGGATCTCCAGGCTGGATGACAAGGAGGGGCCAAGGAGCAAGGTAGCACCCCACTTATTCCCTTGGGGATGCCAGAGAGAAATAAACCTCCCTCGTCCTGTGGCTTCAGAATGCTGGGAGAAGGGATGGGGGTGGTGTGCTGGGAAAAGGGATGGAAGGTGAGGGCATAGGCCTTGTGGTAGAAGGGAAAACCCAATGGCTTCATAAGATTTGAAGCTAAGTCTTCTGGCCTTGCTGCTGAGATAGTAACTGAGTTAATTAACCTAAGTCTTCGTTTCCTTATCTGTAAAACAGAGGTAATAAGAGTAAAATGTGAGGATGTTAGTAGAAGTACTTTGTGTGACACTGTACAAATGCAGAGGGTGCTTGTTAATAGATCAGAGATGTTATGTCCCTTGGCCTGAAGGGAAAGGGCTCATGCCTTCTAACACTCTGTTCTGTGCTCAGGAGTGGTTAGCAGGGTCTTCTGATCTCATCAAGAGC